>NW_008794173.1:3882303-3911631 GCF_000699145.1 Aptenodytes forsteri | reverse complement strand
GAAGCTGAAAAGTCCTTGACTAGTGTAAGCACTGCTCAGCAACAACTAAAACTTCAGTGCGTTATCAACATTATTCTCGTGCTAAATCCAAAACACAGCACTGTACCAGCTACTAGGAAGAAAATTAACTCTATCGCAGCCGAAACCAGGACATCAGGGAAATGACAGGAGAAAGAATAAAAGCAAAAAAATATTCTTTCTGTGGAAAGAATAAAACCAAAACCCGATGCTTGAAAAAAATTATGCCCATCGGCACATGGATTACATGTGAGCTTGTATAGGTCTCCTTACCTTTTAACGATGTTTAGATTCATGGTGTAATTAAGTGGTAGATGATTAAAGATGTGGGAATTAAAGAAGGGCTCGGCCAGGTGAATAGGGGACTGGGGGCAGATGGGTGGAATACAGATTTTAATTACTGGGCTACAAAGTCACGACCCAAATACACTACTTAACTTCTCAGGGCAGCCTGCCTTGAAGGAGGCAGGCCACAGTTGGTGGAAAAAGAGGTTACAAACTGCAGTGAAGACAGAGACCTAATGTAACATCATGTTAAGCATTCTTAGCCCCTCGGAATATAATACCCAATTCCCACATTTGTGAACATCAGGAAATTAAGGCCTGAACACAAACCCCTGCTTTTACAATCATTTCATAATGCTCTTATCTGATTGAGTTACAACAAATTGAAGTGTGAGGTTTAAACACAGCAAGGTATTTTTGCATTCAAAGGACCCACTGTCTCTCCATGTTATAAACCAGACATTAATTAGGGGCTCCACTGATCGTGACAAAGATGTCATGGTTAGAGCTCAGGATTTTCATACTTGGAAATGCTGCTAGACAATTAGTTTAACAGTACAACTTGACGCTAACTCAACTCTAGCAGTGCATCAAAGGAAGTTTACAGAAGACTGTAGCTACCCAGAAATCCCATCTTCTGCATGTTCAACAGTTGCCCTAAATGTGAATGTAATGACAAGTCCAAGACTTCAGTCAGAATGAAGTGATCCCTTATTCTGCAGGTCAGAAATCAAAACAAAAGAAATGCAGAGACATGCAGTAGCTTCTCAGAGAGGTCAGGGATAAACTAGGAGTGACCCATTCAATGCAATTATTTACATGAAACATGCAAGTAGATTGGAAGGCAATAATAAATGGAGAGCAAATATTACCTCTGGCGTTGGACCCCACCAGAAGTACTGCATCTAGCTCTGGGGTCCCCAGTACAAGAAAGACATCGACCTGTTAGAGCGGGTCCAGAGGAGGGCCATGAAAATGATCAAAGAGGTGGAATACGTCTCCTGTGAGGAAAGGCTGAGAGTTGGGGTTGTTCAGCTTGGAGAAGAGAAGGCTCTGGGGAGACCTTATTGTGGCCTTTCAATATATAAAGGGGGCTTAAGTTACAAAATCGCTTACAAGAAGGATGGAGAGAGACTTTTTACCAAGGCCTGTGGTAACAGAACAAGGGGCAACTGCTTTAAACTGAAAGAGGGTAGGTTTAGATTGGACAGAAGGAAGACTTTTTTACTGTGAGGGTGGTGAGACACTGGAACAGGCTGCCCAGAGAAGTTGTGGACGCCCCGTCATTGGGATGTTCAAGGTCAGGCTGGACAGGGCTTTGAGCAACCTGATCTAGTGAAAGATGTCCCTGCCCATCTGATCTTTAAAGGCCCCTTCCAACCCAAACCATTCTGTGATTCTACGTAGCTTTTTCAGTGTTCCCAGATGACAGTAACAAAATATAAAATCAAGAGAGGTCAAAAGACATTGGTATCCCATTAAGAAGAGTCTCCTGCATATCTAGGATAGCTGAGAATTACACTGGATTCACCTTGAAAAACTACTGTCTGTTCCAAACATGTTTCAAGAGCAGTTTCAGAGCACAGATGGACAGATCTAGACGGAGTGGTTTCCAAAGTTTCTGCAACTGAACAACATTAGGATAACATGGGTATTCTTAGCTCCTTTTACTTTTCACCATAGTAGGTGAAATCTCGTAACTAACCACAAGAACATTGCTGAGAATTTCAGCACAAAACTAGCTAAAACCACCTTCAACAGTGTAAGCTTGCACTACCAGACATTTAAAGGAACTGGAATTCAATGGAATTTTAGTGTCTAACTGCTTTAAGTTACTTCACAAATTCCATCTGCACTTTCCTGTTACCAGTAGAGAAGTAGCATCAGCATTACAATCTTTTGCTTGTAGCTGTTTTCCCCATTTCCCTGAAATATACTTTAAAATAGCTGAACAAATTCTGGGATTTCTATCAGTATGTGCATTGGGCTGAATGATGTTTTTCTAACTGCTTAAGTGAGCTCACCTGATTTTACCTGAGATGACACTGTCCAAATCAGTATCAGGAAGACAGAACGTAGTTGCCAGATACTCTTCTAGAATAACTTCATTGAGCTCTGCAGAGAAATGCCATGAGATAACATAAGCTGATACCTCTGATTTTGCAGCCTTTCAATACTTAAAGGGGGCTTATAAGAAAGATGGGGACAGGCTTTTTAGCAGGGCCTGTTGCGACAGGACAAGGGGTAATAGTTTTAAACTAAAAGAGGGTAGATTTGGACAAGATATAACAAAGAAATTTTTCATAATGAGGGTGGTGAAGCACTGGCACAGGTTGCCCAGAGAGGTGGTAGATGCCCCATCCCTGGAAACTTTCAAGGTCAGGTTGGACGGGGCTCTGCGCAACCTGATCTAGCTGAAGATGTCGCTGCTCATTGCAGGGGGGTTGGACTAGATGACCTGTAAAGGTCCCTTCCAACCCAAACTGTACTATGATTCTATGATTCTATGATTTCCATTCTTGGTTCATGAGATCATTGCACCCATCACTTCACTCTTCTTTCCTAGCCTATATTGTGTATATATATATAAACTGTATCCTACAGTTTCACAGTGTCTTTCATTCCAGAGCATGTTAGAAACTCATAGGCAAAGATCACACAATTTCTGAAATGGAGCTGCTTCTCAAATACAACGGTGGTTGTTTTAATTCAGTGTTTCTGTATCCTCTTACAGAAAGTAATTTCTCATCTCAGTTTGTGTGCGTTTTTAAGATTATGTACTAATGGTGCTCTCAGAAACTGTCATTGGGAATCAGTAAGTACCACCTGTGACTGTGGGGTTTGTGATCTGGACATGTGTCCTGAGGGAAATGGGCTGGCAATCCCTGTCCTGTCCAACAGAGTTCTCTCCTTATGTTATCCTGGGTTGCAGCTTGCAATTTAACTCGGTGGTTCTGCTTTACCATAGCTTTATAAAGTTAGGTTACTGTTTGTCCATAAAAGGGTTATTCTTCACAAAACCACACTGAAAGGTACTTCACAGACACCTAAAATCAAGGTGCCCAGAGGAAGGCTAATGGTATCCTGGGCTGCATTAGGCAAAGCGTTGCCAGCAGGTCGAGGGAGGGCATCCTTCCCCTCTACTTGGCACAGGTGAGGCCACACCTGGAGTGCTGTGTCCAGCGCTGGGCTCCCCAGTACAAGAGAGACATGGACATACTGGAGAGAGTCCAACAAAGGGCCACGAAGATGATGAAGGGACTGGAGTACCTCACAGCTGAGGATGAGGCTGAGAGAGCTGGGACTGTTCAGCCTGGAGAAGAGAAGGCTCGGGGGGGGATCTCATCAATGTGTATAACTACCTGAAGGGAGGGTACAAAGAAGATGGAGCCAGGCTCTTCCCAGTGGTGCCCAGTGACTGGACCAGAGGCACTGGGCACAAACTGAAACACAGGAGGTTCTCTCAAACATCAGGAAACACTTTTTCACTCTGCGGGTGACTGAGCACTGGCACAGGTTGCCCAGGGAGGTTGTGGCGTCTCCATCCTTGGCGATATTCAAAAGCCACCTGGCCTCGGTCCTGGGCAGCTGGCTCCAGGTGTCCCTGCCTGAGCAGGCGGGGTGGACCAGCAGACCTCCAAAGGGACCCTCCAACCTCAGCCATTCTGTGATTCTGTGATCAGTGGAGAGTAAACTGCTTTAGAAGAACTGCAGTGCATGAAGTTGGCTGTGACTATTTCCCTAGTATTAGAGATGGACTCTGGTCCATCATCAGTGGTTACATCTCATTAATGTTGGTGACTATTATCTTAATAAAGCAGTTTATTTTTCTGTTCTCAAATATCAAGTTGGAAGGTTCCTCCAATAGTGGCAGTTTACCAACATCAAAAGCAACCTACGTAATCTCTTGGAAAGTGCCAAAACATGTCCAGGTGGTTTTCACAGGGTGCACAGCAGCTTGTACTCAGATAAAAGACTTAAAATGCAGTTACGGTAATTGTTTGGGCATACCTGAAGGGTTTGCTCTGTGGGTAAGACCTTGCCCTGCATTAAAATTACTCTCCATATCATCCTTTTATAAAATTTCCCAAAACCTGTTGTGCCTCAGAAGTCATCTGCCACCTATCTCTGCATCCTTGGTGTTTTCCTCCAGGCACCTGGCAGTGGGATTAGTGAAGACCAAGCTGCCCAGGGCACCTTCATCTGGTGACCAGTTCCTGGGCACAGTTCAAGTCTTCAGGAGCTAGGATTGCTAGGAGACCACAAGAGTGTCGACATATAAAATGGATGAAAGGATATGAATTCATTGGAGTAAAACACATGCTGGGTATCTGGAAAGGTGTACTGCCCAGGAGCTCTATGACAATATAGAACAGTCTCAGAAGTGAAGACCTGAGTGCTGCTGGAGTGGCTGGAGAAGGGCAGGATGGAGAGGGTGGCACAAACATGCCTGTGCCCATCCCAGGTGCGAATGAGACCCATAATATTTTGGGACTGGCACAAGCCAGTGCCACTGGACTGCAGGCCTACTATAAATGAAGCCTATGCAACAGTTCAGCAATATTGCAAGTTTTGCTGCTGCATGAGCCTTTAATAATGCCATTCATAATGATTACCAGACTAATATACTGAGGCATTCTTCCCAAATTATTATGTGTTCTTACATTAACATAATGCAGTCATTTATCAGAGAGAGAGAGAGAGAGAGAGAAAGGAGGAGGGAGGGACTTAATTTCATGTCTGCTGGGGCAAACAATTACAAATTGCAGAAAGACTGTGCAAATAAGGAGAGAGACTGGCTAAACTATTAATAAGCCTCCTGAGCTGTTCCTGTATCTGCCTTGCTCTTGCTTTCACTTGTGCTAAGGCCCCTTTGTTGTTGTAGCTAGGCAGGTTTTCGGAAGTGCCGTGATGCCGCCCACACTGAAAAACTGCAGACACTAATAATAAACAAGAGGAACAGCGCTGCTGCTTGGCCCTTTGCCCAGCCATGGCAAATGCACCAGGCAGTTTGCGAGAGCTCCTTGACTCTGCGCATGAGGGAAAAGCTGGTGGCATAAAAGAAAGGCTGGCAGCCACACCTGCATGGGAGACACACAGCCCTGTTTGCAGCTTGGAAGTGAATGCAGATATGTAGGGAGTTTACTTTCCGAACGGAAATTTGAGTCTGGTCAGTGGCCTTGGGAGTCTCTTTCTTCATTGCCTTCCCACCTACATTAACCCATCTTTGCCCAGCCTCCTGTCACTCTAGCATTGGCTTTGAAACTGGATTTGTTCACATCTGGGATTCCCAAGTGGGAGATCAAAGAAAAATAAAGAGATGAGGCAGAGCTGCGAAAGCAAATTAATAATGTTTGTTTCAGAGGAAATGAGAACTAAAGAAGTCATATACACTGAGTAAGCTAGGCCCACGTTACAGACCAACCTGGTTGGCCAAGATGTCTACTGGAACACACGGAGATGTCAGATTTTGTTTCTCAAGACAACAGACTTGCCCTGTTGGCTGAATGCTGGAACCTACCCCTGGAAATGTAAAAGGCTTCGGGCCACTGTGGTTTATAAGCTGCATATAAGCTCCCAGAAGGATACTGTGGCCAAAAACACTAATCTGTAAAAACACAGTAAAGTCAGGCAGGAATAGATGGGTGTTACCACTGGTATACTTGGCACTTCTTTTGCCAGTGCTGGAATATTGAGTCTTGTATTGCAGTACCAAAAACAGTACTAAAACTGGCTGGTAGTAAAAACCGGTGCTAAAATTGTTAGTAAATTGGATGATGCTAATGGATAATTGGATAAAGTTCAGAGATTTTAGAATGATTAAATGATGGGAGGCATGACATAGTAAGACACCAAGATCTTAATCTATTTCATATTAAAGACAAAATGAAGGGACAACCTGAATACAGCCTGTGAGTACCTGCACAGTAACAAAATTTGGAAGACTGCCTCCAATTCAGCAGACAAAGGTTTAACAAGATCCAGTATCTGGAATTTGGAGCTAGGCATATTCAATCCGCAGTAAAAGACACCTGTCTAAGGCAAAGGGCAGGCACCATGTGGAGAACCTACCTCTAGTCATGCTTTGTGGAGGTTTTGAGATCACTGGCAATTTTAATTTTAAAAATAGATTTTTTTTCTAAAAGAAAATGCTGGGAAGCCACCGGCCTGTATTACACACCAGATCCAGTACTCTTATCACATGGCATTCTCTGGGTTTCTGGAGCTGAATTCAGATTCCCTTGAAACAACTCAAGGATTCTGGGATCTGAGTACCTTGTGCTTTAATTGATGCTATTGGTATTACAATTATACTTTTCTCATCCTTTTGATGTTTTCCCAGAAAACCCATTGTTACAATATCTAACTTCCATTTTTAATGAGCACTGAGATGTTAGTATGATTTTATTACATCCATTTTGAGGGGTTGACTAAGGAGGAACAAAGCAGTTCTGGTTGCAACTAAGTATGAACTTTTTGCTCCAAACTGAGCCAGAACACTGATCCTTTGGGGAAGCTTGAACGAGTTCAGTTAACTTCCCACTGCTGTTTTCAGATCCTTCTACTTGCCTAAATGGTTGCTGTTGAACCTGGCAGCAAAAAACCAAAGCATGAGACATCTTGCTTTCCAAGCCTAGCAGGTCTGCAGGGATTCCCTGCCCCCTGACTGGTTATCTCTGGGCAATGTGTGGATCTGTTATGTCTGAGCAATAGCGAGTGTCCGGGAATAACAGCAGTGAGCTAGCCTGTTCTTTCTCTCTGCAGTGCCTACACCGAGCCCTACAAGGTGTGCCCAGTCTCTGTGGTACCAATGGAGGTCGTCACATCAGATGAAGAACAGAAGAGTTCAGAAGATGAAGAGAGCAGCCTGGGTGATCCCAGCCTCATCAACAAGGTAAAAGAGCTGAAAATGGGGCATGTGTGAAACCCGGAGAGGGAGAAACAATTTGCAGAAGAACCTGGATTCTCAACTCTCTCTGCTCTTTGCCTGGTGCTCATTTAGAAATGTCAGAGCCATCGATGCTTTACTCCCCCAGTGCACTAGCAACAATTTACCTCGATAGCATGTGGCAAAGCCAAAGAACTGCAGTCCTAAGATGGACAGTGGAGGCAACATAGCCAGCAGGAAAGGCCTGACTTGAATGTCAGGAAAAAATGTCTCACTCAGAAGAAAGATTTAGCTGCAATCTTGAGAATTTTAAAACTACATTGAATAAAACAATGACAAATACATTACTGGGACCAGTTCTGCGTTGGCTGGGAGATGGAGTAAATTATCTAATGGGTCTCTGCCATCTCAAAATTCTCTCATCATGGGAAAATGCACTCAGGTTTGGGTTTATTTTACTGACTTCTGATGAATAAAACAGCTCTTAGACAAATTATGGAGAAGACCATGGAAATGTGACCACAGCTTAAGACCATACAAGGCTGTTTTAGCCTCCAGTAAGCTGACTAACAGTGCAGTTGTTAAAGAAATGGCATCAAGCAGTTTTAGGCACAAATTTATCTTTGTTTTTCACAGATTTCTTTTTTTGGTGTGTATTCTTAAAACCCAATATAAGCCTAACAATCTAACGTTGTGTCTCTGAGTATAAGCACCCACTGCATAGCCCATTTGGTATGCATGCAACAAATGGGTACATTCTTCTGAAGTCTTCCAATTTGAGCCCCAGGAACTAAGGCTGCATAGGAAAATAGCAAATCCTGTTTTCCTACATCTCTCTCTGACATTCATTTTGGCCTGGTCTCTCAGCATCAGCACAGCTATGTGGCTTCCTGATTGTAGGTGGCTTCTGTCTGGTCATGGGCATGTGTCAGAGCCTGCAAAAGTCTGTGCAGATGCTCCTCCAAAACCAAATGATGGCTGAGCAAGGGTCAGCTCTGTCAAGGAGAGGCATAAGTATATTGATTCTAGGAAGATCAGATCTCTTCAGGCATTTCCAGAATAGGAAGCTTTGTTTAGGGGCAGGTGTAGAGAGGGGGGAGCAGAATTTTCCCCTTACCAGGACACCAGTTCTTGAGAAACAGAAAAAGAAACTGCAAGCGGAATGACAGTGAAGGGCAAATGAAATTGCTGTTGCTCTAATCTCTGAGGGAGAATAGCTTCTTTTGATTTCCCTGTATGCTGTATCACTTTTAGGTCTACCCTGCAGGGTGCTGAGCTGCCTCTGGTACCAGTAGAAAAGGCTGTGGTTTGATCTCCTTGCTGACATGAAACAAATGAAACAGTTGCAAGCAACCTTATCTTTTTTCCTCTGAGATTCATGACATTTTTTTGGTTGGTTGTTTTCACACTGTTTTGGAAAGGGAAAAGCCTTTAAATTTCTGACACTGCGTGTTAAATGAAAAATATTTTTCCTTTCAGTTCTATTAGTTAGCTGACAAACCACTAGCATTTATAGAGCATACACTAGTGTGTTATCTAAGCTGGTCAGGTTTCTCAGCATCTCTTAGTTGTAATGCCAGTGGAAAAGTGACAACAAAATTGTGACTTGAGTTCACAAGGGAAATGCATGCAATCATTATGCACTTGGAAGCAAATTCAAGGCTGCTAAAACCAATTTTATTGCCATTTTTGTAGGGTTTTTCTCAAGACACTAGGAAATGATGGTTTTCTAAATGGCTCCCTTATTGATCTCATGCATTTTAATTGTTCTGTTGTGCTGGGGTAACCACACTGTGTAGCTGTCACGGAAGAAGGCAGCACTTAGAGAACAAGCATGTGCTTCAGAGTCTAACTGGAAGTATCCCTCCCA
Organism: Aptenodytes forsteri; assembly: GCF_000699145.1. Lineage (NCBI taxonomy): Eukaryota > Metazoa > Chordata > Aves > Sphenisciformes > Spheniscidae > Aptenodytes > Aptenodytes forsteri. Next base: position 3,902,569 of record NW_008794173.1, on the reverse strand, counting down.
CTCTTCAGGCGAACAACAAACTAAATGTCTGCACGTGCCTGATAGAGAACATCAGAACAGGTCTGGTTGTTTGGTTGGCCTTTCCTTCCCAAGCTAATTGTCAGCAAGGATCACAGTACACAGGACCAGACTTCCACAAGCTCCTGGGGAGCTGTCTTAAACCATCTGAGTACAGGCCATATTTCCAAGCTGGCTGATGAATTAGTGCACGTGGCTATTTACCCTGCCAAGAAGCAGGCCAGGAAAGTAGACATAATTTGATCTGCCTGTTATAGTTCTGGCTGTAGGAGGATTAGCCACTCTGCAATATACTGGGCTTTAGCTACAGACTCTAAAAAGAGGTTGGAGCAGCAGTAATTTCATCCCTGGATAAGCCATTTGTGTAGTAAGCCAAGTCAGGGGGGCTGTGCTTGTATGTGTGACCAAGAAAAGATCTAGAGATGAAAAGTGGCACTGAGACACCTTTGAGCATCTTTGTTCTTGTAGCCTCACTAGGGCAGGCATCACTTTGGACAGACTAAGGGGGTCCTGGGAACCATCCTGTCAAACCCTGTGTGTCCCAGCTGACCCCAGGACCCAATCTGTTAAAGGAGACACCTGATCTGGGCAGTCAGAGGCCACCTAGCATCAGGACCCTCTTGCCACTCTGTAATAGCCTCAGCATCACTGCTGCAGACTGTGTGAAGCAATAATCAAAAGATGGCCAGGGAAGACCCAATTTCCTAGGGGAAACAGTCAGTGCAGGGTTCTGACATGAAGGATGCAATATATTTAACTGTTGTCTTTTGCCCATGCCAGCCACAGAATAATAGTGATCCGGGTATCTTCCAAGGTCTCGTGCAGCCCATGCTGCAGATTCTCTGTCAGAGACAAGGGCTTCCAGTTCACTGTAATTAAGAGTAAATGGGATAAACTCCATCTGTCCACAGCTCTTGGCTCAGAAAGCACTGGTGTCTTTACAGAGGACTGACAGAGGACTCTTTCCTACCCTACTGCTCCCGCCTCCTTTTATTGTCTTCTCACGCAAATCTTCTGGGTGCCAAGGGAACATTAGCTGCCCTGTCAAAACCTGTCTCTATAATGACAAAGCGCAAAGAACTCATCCAGCTCCCTGATGAAGTGATGTATCCCCTGGAGCAAAATCCTCAGGACAACACAGAGTGGCTGTACAACATAAAAGAGTTCAGAAGCACTGTCACTTGGGGAGAATTGGCAGAGACATGTTGGTCTGGATGCCAAAAATAGTACCATGGATTTTGAAATGAGCTAATCTTGTTAAAACAACTGTTTGGGGCTGGCCTACTAAGAGCTGAATCTGGATTTTAAAAAACACATACGCACACACAAAAAAAGAACCTTCTGGGGTTTGTTGGTTTGATTTCTGTTTTTCTCCTCCTCAGGGAAACTTAGTTTAAATAAAGGCATGAAACAGCCTAGATGATAAAATCTCCTCCCTGTGTTCAGATATATGATTTTCATTTGCATTGAGCTGGATTTTACCTGCTGCCTTTCAGTGTCATGATTGAATTCCTGTACCAAAATGTGAGCAGCATGCTTTGGTTTTTCTCACGTGCTTTCTCCTAGCCTGCTTGCTGGAGAATCACAAGACTTCCAGTTTGCAGCAGAATTTTTTCCTCTGATGTTTCTTTTTAAGGGTCATTTTTATAAGTAAATATAATTTTAAAAATTAGCTTTGTACACACATTTCCTGGTATTGTTTCAACAGCTCGTCTCCTTTGAATCCCTGCTCTCCTAGGGACCAGATTCACACGAGAGAGGAGCCATTTTTAGGGCCTGCTGGAACCCCTGTTCTGTAAACAATTTGAATCATAGCCAATAATATATGTTGAGGTATTTTTTACATTATCAGCTTTATTTTAAAGAGCAAACATAGAGGGGCTTTCATCTCTATTGTGTTACAGGAATTTTTATTACTAAAAACCTATTTGGAATGGGGCAGGTATAAAAATGTAAAACAGGAGGTAGGTTTCAAATTTTTGCCTTTATTCCACTGGGAGTACATCAGACCCTGAGAAGCTGAGCATTTGTCATCAGAAGTCACCTGGTGGTTTTGATTCTTCTGTATAACACTAGCAGTGAAAATTCATTCTTTCTGGTTAAATAAGCACTTTATTTCCTTCCCTTCAGTCAGCTGGCGTATGATAACAACCTAGAGAACTCAGAGGCAGGTAATGCTGTAAGTTTTCTTAACCTTTGTGATTCTACTTGGTTATATTATAAAAAGCGATGCCCTTCACTTACACTACTGATGGAGATTCACTCTTTTTTTTCCTCCTGCTAAGCTAATTTAGAAGAGCTCCTGGGCCATCTCTCATTCATGTGTCTTTTATATATGTTCATTTAATTAAATCCCTCCCAATTTATCAGAAGGTGACACATGGCTTTTCTGTACTGGGCTCTCAAGGTTATATGATGGTATCTGAGTTGCCTACAGAAAAAAAAAAATTGGAATTAGGGATTCCAGTTAGGAACAAAAAACTTGTATCAAATAAAATAAGGACTTTCTCTTTATCTCCTACCTCTGAACTGTCACTGGTTAGACAAATGCTCAAAGTCCAGGATGTAGAACCCCAGATTTTTCCTCTCATCACCGAGCTGGATTCAAACCTGAACGTCATGATTGTTTTTTACTGCTAAAAACAGATAAATCCATCTTGGACCCACCGAGCTAATGAGCATTAAAAGAATTAAAGGGGAAATGAGCTTAATAGTTCAGATTTGACTAGACACCAACTTCAAACTGAGTTCCCTTTGGCAGAACTTATTTTTTGTAGCAGTCTCAGACTTTCCAGTTTTAAAAAGATCAGAAATAGAGACAATATAATCTTGAAAGTCTACTTTTGAGAAGCTCAGCTCCATGGTTTGAAATGGACTAAAATCAACACATGCTGGTAGGTTTCACCTGTTGCTGGTTATGATCTGAGGTTTTTAATTGCCTCGGTAGTTTGAGGAAGATGCTGCATATGCTGGATCATCAGCTACCCCTCCATAGCTTGCGCCTCTCATTTTAATGTCAGAATCTTCAAGCAAGAGTCTTCAGACAGTTCCTTTCTTGTAGGTACTTTTTAAGACTGGATCTTCTGGCCAGTTGATCCCTTTTGTCACTAACCTCCTACGACCTCCAATTGTTACGAAACTGAAGGGAGCCCCAAGACAATTCTTCTACCACACCTAACCCTCCATCTGACTGAAGATAAGGACCCAGCAGGGAGGAGTGATTTTTATGATGGATCCAGAGAAGAGAAAAAAACATCTGATGCAGATTAGAGATCAAACTTGCAGGCAAGGCAGAAAGCTAGGTGCTAGTCTTTAGGTTCATTGTGGGAACATCAAGCCTTTCAAGGGATTCACTGACATGATGATAGTATCAGGAATGCATTTGCCTTCCTACCACTACATTAACAGTTCTGCTTGGGGAAGTAGGTTAGGCTTGGGGAAGGGCAAACACCTGTAGGACAAATCACAGCAGGGAGATGCAGCAGAGGCCCCATGGTAGTGAGAAAGTTTTCTGAAGAAATACATGGAGGTGAAGCACAGGTTTTGGGTTCTGTGGGGATTGGTAAGGGGCAGGAACCCATCCGCCAATTTAAGAATTCATTTTTCCAGCATCTTGCAGAGAGCCATGTAGACGGTCCTGTAACAACACTATAAAACATGTTGCCTTGGGCTGGGCTTCAAGAGCTATTTCCATCATGCTGCTTGATCCAGACTGTGTCACACACATGCTAAAGGTATGCTGATCAAACAAAGTAACAGGCTTAAAAATAACCCCAATAGTCAATGGAAGGCATTTAGACTGCGATCAGTTGCACAATTTGCACCACAGTGATAAGAGGCTGAGTCTTCCTTTACAGGGTGCCTTTGGAAGGAGAAGGCAGTGGCTGGGTAAACGGGGTACTAGGAATATTGTAGCAACATCAGCTATTTTAAGAACTCTGTTATATTTAGGAATGACATACAGCAAACTCTACATTAAGCCACTAGGCAAAGGAACAATTAAAAACACTCTCTTAAACCTGTCTGTAAACACAGGAGGGAGTTTGATCTGAAGAACTGAAGGGAATCCTGGAAGAATAATAAGAAAAGAATGCAATTAATCTGGGTGAATAGCTGTAAGAATTATAGTCTATAAAGCACTCAGGAAACAATTAATACAAATCCTAGGACAAGTAATAAAGCCATATCTGGAACGTAAAGACATTTCTTTCATCCAGAACACAGATCTGCCTGCCAGTTAACTGTATGGGAAATCTAAAAGCAAACGAAACTGTATGCAAATATTGTCAAGTTTAGTCTAAAACCAGCAATATGTTACAAGGAACTGTACACAGCCAGCATACAAGAGATGTGATCTTACCCTGGTGGCAAAATATGAAAGTCTGTAGCAAGGTGAATAGCATGTAACCAGAGCAAAATGGTATAAAGGGAATTCCGACCAGATGTGGCTGGATTTTATGCCAATGAAAACCCAAAGCATTCTGGCTAGTAATTTAGGACTTTAGGTTTAATATATCTAATCCTAGCCAGACTGGAGAGGTACTCATTACCATTATTATATGGTGGTGTGCTGGGGGGGGCAGGGCATGAAGGGGAACTTCATACAGAAACAATCCCTAATGCTGTACTTGTGAGAAGGCAGCACTGGAGGTAAGATGGTCCACCCTTCTCCCAGGTATCAAAATAAAAGGCAGTGGATGAAAAGGGGGGCAGCAACCCAGTACGGCAGATGGAGGGGACCTGCGCCCCACGCAAACAGGGAACAGTAAGCTCAGCCACAAAGGTCTCACAACAAGCAGGGCAGCTACTCTCTCATGGCAGCAGTACATAAAACTGCCTTTGCTGCTCCTTATCCATTTCCACTGGGTGGGCATGGTTTCCAGACTCCATTAATCATTCTGTTTTGCAAACCTTTAACCTTCACATATTAAAACACACACGCGCGCGCGCGCACACACAGAAAACTGAAACGTGCTGGAGTTGGGAATGACAGATTTGTGTGCCTTGAGGAAGCACCTAATTCAGACGCCTTTCAAGGGACAGCTCTTGATTTATAGAATTACATAGATTCCCCAGGAGAGTGCAATCTAGCTCTTCAAGGAAGGGGCCTGGGAGACAGGAGGTATGGACTGCTTTTCCTTCTCTCTCACTGATTCACAGAGCCAGCCTGAAAAAGTCACTTGTTCTTGTAATGCCTCAGTTTACTGTTGGCACCACTGTGACATCACTGTGAACTGCTACATAGTTCATAATAATTACAAAAGGGGCATTATGAAGTCACTCAGCTCAGAGGCTGAAGCTTGCAAACTGCTGTCAGCCTCTGATTGTGACAGTAGCGCTCTTGTGCTGGGTACCATCCAGCTACAATGCACCTACCCTGAGGATTCTGTGAAATGAGACACGTAACATAGGAAAATGCACGAAGAGATGCAGTTTGTCCATGTCAGCATGGCAAGCCAATGGCACACACAAGAATGGAGCTGCTGCTTCTATGTCTTGACTAGTTACCCTGCTTTTGAAATGCAAAGGGTTACTCCCTGAGTACTCCAGATGAGTGGCTTGCATAGTACTAATGCTTCAGTTTTAGTGAACTGTTCTGTGATCTACTTGTGCTGCTCTTAGGCCATACAGCCCTGTTCCAGCCCCATGGAGGCAGATTTTCCCCCGTCCCACAATTTTTTAAGCTGGATCAGGAGACCAATCTGGTTCTGATCAAGGTCCTGCAAACAGCTGGGTCAGCACAACTGAGAGCTGGCACTGGGCTCAGAGGGGAGTGACTGGCACTGTCACCGAAGTACCATCTAATCAAAGCATAGCCTGTTAGGGCCCACGTCAGATGCCTTGGCATTGTTCAGAACAAAGCCAGAGCATATAAATGAGTCAGCGTGGAGATGTCATCCCTACATTAATGAGATCACTACCACACAGAGAAGGGAATCCTGCAACAGTTAAGTAAGTGCCACATTAGCACACTGAGCATAGGCCATTAGCCACCTTTCTCCACTGTTCACTACTTGCCCCTTCTCAACCCAAATGTTTGTTCTATAAGAAGGCACAAAAGGGACATGAAACCTAAAGTTTCGCAGTGTGAACTACCTAAGACTAGTACTTAACTTCAGCTGTGCTCACATGTGTGCTCTGTAAGAGCTGCAGGCTTTTAGGTCTTTATTGTTCTAAACAAAAGCTTTCTGGTGGTGGTGTGCTTCATTATACATTGCGAAATGTCAGCTGTTGGAGAAGGAGAAACTCTGAGCAAGTCACAAGTCATCTCTAGGTCTTTGTTTTCCATCAGTAAACTTGGTATCCATTTGGAGGAGGGCTGTAGGGCTTAGTTTGTTAGCCAGTGGAGAGATGATTGCACAGTATCACCTTTGCTTCGCAAGTTACGCTGATCAGCTGAGCTGTAGCAACTGTACAAGCTCCTAATCTGGTTAAAGTGCTTTTGTGTTTGCGACCTTCCTGGCACCAGCATGTTTTTCAGAGTGGAGAGAATGGAGAGCCATTTCAGTCATATATTGCAATTTTATATTGTATATTGCAAGCATTTTATTAAGCATTTGGTTCTGGGGAGGATGTGGTGATGAGGCTATGAGACAAGAAGACTCAGTGAAGCAGAAATCCAAGGGTCCCCACATGGCTGCATGACCTCCATGTGCTAAGCAGAGGCATGCAGTGAGGCCTGGAGCGCAGCTTCTGAAGTGGGAACTGGGAAGTAACCATACCACAGGGCTGGGCACAGGACTGGCTGCAGGGAGTAAAGATTACTAAAAAGGTGGCAGCTTGGCAGTGTTATAATAATCACTTGGACTTTGTTTCAGAAACTTGATGCTTGAGGGACCTGCACACCCTCTATCCCCTATTCCCAGAAGTCTGTCTCCGGACACTGTCGTCAATCTCAGAGTTCATTTCCTGGTTAAACAAACAGCAATTAAATAACACAAGACAGGCAACGCCTAGAGACACTGTCTCAAACTCGCCCTAGACAGGCCATGTGACACTGGGGTCCCTGTGTTTTGTCTCTTGGCTAAGACATATTAATCATAAGAGGAATTACAGAATGCGACAATGCGAGTATGCAAAGGGAAAGTGGGCCTGGCCTGCTGGGGAAATGCACTCTGCTTCTTGGCACTGCGGAGCCAGGCTTGTCCACAGAGGACATGTTGGGCGGCCAGCATTGGGCCAGGTGACCCAGAAAGAAACACACCCCCTTTCATTTGCTCTGCTATGCCTGTGTAGAGAAAACGAGAGAGAATAGAAAACTCAGTGCCTCTAGTGTGTTCCTACAGCAGTTGGGACAACCAGGAGAGGCACACCATGATCTTCAAGAGGTGTTCATAAAGTGGAACCAGGGGGAAAGGGGAAATCAAATATTTGCTCCCAGCAGGAAAGTGAAGCTAAAGAAAAAATGTAAGATTTTTCTAGTGCTCTCTATTAAACTGTAGTGTAGTTCTCCAAAAAGTAAGTGATTCAAAGCATGCTCTTTGGCACCCATCAGCTAAAAGGAACAAAGCACTAGGGGACTCCTGGTGCTAAAGGAGAGATGGAGTAGACATCTGAGACTGATGAATAGTTCACTCTCTATATTTCCTTTGGCTCTTGCAATCTTCAGTTGCCTCCCACTAAAAGTACACAGAAATAAACTAAAGATGAAAAAAAGGTCGCTGTGACACTGTTCATTTTCTATACATGAAGCCTCATTCATTTAACCCATCATCATCAGGTTTCAAGGACTTTTTCACTCATATTCACTACTGATTGGTTCGTAATCCTCCTTGGGGTCCATCACACCCAGGGTGAAAGCTCACAGAGCAGTAAGGGATCTGTAGTCTCCTCATAGAAACGGAAGCCCTTCCTTTGCTCTTGTGTGCAGTCAATACTGACATCTATTTGCAACATGCTTTGACTGGCCCTTGGTTCCTCTGAAATAGGCAGTGGTGAATTCACTTGTTGGTGCTTGAATTCTTTGCTTTTGTAATGAATACCTAAAGTTATTAAAACTGGAAGAACCTGAAAAATATAACTTCTGTTCCATCACATATTCCTCTTTTAATTTACGGATGTTGGGCAGTGAAATTGCTTTGATTATGTTTCAGTTGACCTTGCTACTGGGTTTTTTACACTCCAAGTGTCCACATGACTGAATTTCAGCTTCCAGCACTTCAGGGAATGTTTCATTCCATCCTACACTGCAGTTTACTGCAGGCAGAATGAGCCAGAAACTTTGGGAGGGGAAGAAAATCCTGAAATCAAGAAGTTGATCCCTCTGTAGATACAAAAAGTGGCAGATGGTTCACCATGATGATGGAATGGGACTTTGAGCAACTCAGATATTTATATTGTGTGCCAGAATACCTGGATCCCAAGGGAATGCTAATGAGGAGGAGGGACAGAGAGTAAAAAGTCTGTAATGCATTTAGCTTGAACTGGCTTAGACATTTTTTACTGCTCAGATCTGCTATGTAAATCCCGATTGTGTATCTGATCTATCAAGTATGATTTGGGAAGTCAGTGTTTGTGGGAAGCTGAATTTGGGTTTGGGGTCCTATCAGTACTTTTCATGAGGGGTGCCAATTAAGCTTCGTGTTCCCTGACAGCTAGCAGCCCCCTCATGCAGAATTTGTTGAGGAAATATAGCCACAAACTTCCCACCTGACTGTTGAACCAAGGGACTGCATCATATCTCAGCAAGTCCCAGTCTCTCCTGAATAGGCTTTCAGAAGCAGGATCTGTAAGCAATGGGTTTCCAGCATACCTGGTCTGGCAAACAATGTCGCAAAGTCTTGCTGCTGAACTCATCTCCCTCAAGACCGCTTCAGGTCACTGAGGGCTGCTTTTCTTTACTACTACTACTAGACTACTGTTTTAGTTCCCTACTTCACCACTGCTAAATAAGTCAAACTTTTCCCAGTAGATTCCTTTCAGTAAATATTTCCATGCTTTGGTCATTTCTTACCATAAGGATGAGCCGTGAAATAGGAGCGAAATACCCTAATTAGCCACTTGTACCTTAGAGCCATACACTTTGCTTCTTTAACAGTTTTCTGTGTCTTCCAAGATGCCTACCAGTTAAGTAGATGCCACTGAGATTTCAAACAGTGTTGCCTCCTGGAGTACTGAACTGTTTGCTTTCTGGAGATACTTATGGCCATTTAGCTTAGACATTTTGTTTAGCATGCAATAAAGCTCTTTGCCCCATTTGCTTCCACAAGTCTCACAGCAGTCAGAACAGTTTGGAATATGACCATTTTGATAAAGAACTCCCTTTTCCATGTAATTAAGAGTACTAAACACATGGTATGAGCTTCGACAGCCATGAAGCTAGCCTATTCAAAGCTAAGCACTTTCTGCTTCTCTGATAAATTTTGGACCTGTAAAAATCAACAGAAAATTTCTCTCCTTCTTCAATAAGAACACGTTTTTCAAACTTGACATCTGCCTTACCAGCTATTATATTGTACTATATTACTAGTATTTCAATTGTGGAAACACCCTGTCATGGAAAGGACTCCAGGATGCCAGACACTGAACAACAAAGAATAAAAGCCTGGTCACTATTTTTACTGAAGGAATATGTCAGTTCAAAGTGCTCTCTAACGCTGCTTTACTTCTTGGAATGAGACATCTCTTAATTGTCTCTGTTTTTTGCTGTTGACAGAAAGAAGGCCAGTCCAGAGCTTACCTCATTGCCCAGGAGCTGATGTCTTCAGAAAAAGTGTGAGTTCATTGCTACAACCTATCTGTTGCTCTCCTAAAACTGAAGCTATGCAATCCACCCTTCAGCATTGGTTTGATGGCAATTAATAAAAGTTTGTCTCTTTCCCCAGATACGTGGAGATGCTCCAGCTGTTATGTATGGTAAGTAAATAATTTTAATCACTGAAACCTAATTATTGCCCTTTTACTTAGCTGCAATTCAGAAGACATAAAAACATTGAAGGGACTGAGGTGAATTTGAGGAGGAATGGTTTAGTGTGAACCATTGCAAAGGAATATGTCTGCCACTAACCTGCTCTTGCTACAGATCCTCAAATCTAGCATTTGTTATTCACAGGAAAAAGTGTTGGCCAACAGTGCTTGCTGGGGCTCTGAGACTGGTATAAGATGCAGAATAAGCCTAGTGCAGAGAAGGAGATGGTGATAAACAGGGGTGAACCCTCTCTCTTCAGAGAGAGGCAGACAGGAGCAGAACTATGAAACATGGGGATTTGGTTTGAATGGATTCCTTTTAAGCTTCTTTTTTCTGATAATGCAATATCAGTAATATCCAGCGTGGCCTGGATATCCACGCTGTGACACAGGTAGTCACCATGGGTAAATACAGACTCTGGTGTCAGAAACTCATGAGGGAACACACACAGAGAATCACTTGTAGCGCCTGACAGAGAGCTCTTGCATGGTATAAACCCACTGGTGGCTTTGTCCCGGAAGACTTTGTGTCTCTTTAACAGCGCTGCCACTGCTTCCCTGGAGACTGGTACACAGCTTAGGTAGCCTCGCTCTCGACATCTTTCTTGGCTGTTAGTTGCAAGGCAGTAGGGAATAAAAGCCACCACAGAAAGCATGCCCACTGCTGCTTGGAAAGAGATTCCCTGAGAAGGCAAATAGTAGCCCCAGGTTGTCCTTGTAGGACACCCCAAACCCTAGCAGTGGACAGGAACTCTGATGGAGAGAGAAGTAATGAGGTTAGCACTGTCTTGCTGCCTGCTCATTGTGCCTCTCAAGCAAGCTGCCAAAGCTTAAGAGCCTTCTCAGGCTTGGGCAGCAGAGGCGGGAGAACAACCTTAAATGTGACAAACACCTTGCAGACGATTGCATTTTAACAAATCAGGAACTGCCAAGGTGGTCATCTGGGAACCAAACACTTTAAGGGACTTAGCTGCTTAGCTGGAGTCTACCAATATTTTCATAAATTGGTGATAACCTGCCTAGCCATTTGCTTCATCTATCCTGGCTTTCCTCTGATTTCTGCACAGCCAAACACATTATTTGACACTAGTGAGACATAGTTGTAGTTATCCATTGTCTCCTGGGGAATCCAGAGTGGTTTCTTCACCTGTGGACTACAGGGCTTCTGATCATTGAGAATACCCACAGACCTCTTTACTGAAATTAAGATTTCCAAAAATACCATCAAGAAAAAAGAAGAGAAAAGCCTCTGCCAGCTTCTAAATCAAAATAGAAGAGAAACATACACACAGGAAATTACCGTGCACAGAGATTATTAGCCACTCTGCATCATCCTATTAGCCACTCTGCATCATCCACTCTGATGCATCCTATTAAAACATTCTTAATGTATTTAATTTTCCGTTTCCAAGTACATTTGTACTTTGGTACATTATGGACAGCATGTAAATGCAGGGCTGAACTAGAGTGCTTGTACAGTGCACTGTATTTAGTGGAAGTGTCTAGGACGCGCCTCTCCTTTGCATTATATTCTAGCATTTTCCATATACCTCTAGGAGATAAAAGTGGCTCACTAACATGGCCTGAAAAATAGTCAATACATAAATCCAAATCTTGCAATGCACTTCAGTGCCTTTAGCCACAGCATGAATGGCTGCAGACACTCATGGCTGCTGTAGCATCATGTTACTGTCAGGCTGCCTTGCCTATGCTGTTGCTGGGCCAGGAAAGGGATGCTTCAGGACCTTCCCAGTCCCTTCAGGACTTACTTTGCCCTTTTCTCCTTCCTCTGGTAAATCCCTGTGTGGTGAATTTGGCTCTGAGGCTATCTGTGTAAACAAGTAATTTATGCATTTTCACAATAATCCTATTTTCTGCCTGTAGAAATCATTTGGAAAGAACAGGAAATGTCATTTTTGCTCTCTTTCCAAGTTGACAACTTTAACGTGGGACGGGGATTCTGGTTTATACCTTTGCTAAAATTTTTTAGTTTAGAAACACTTATGGATGCAAGTGCATGCTGCTCCCCTCCAGCTGGATGGACTCCAAACTGTTGGTAATCCCTAATAAAAAGAATCTTCATTAAAATTACAGCTTACAGGTTAGTTAGGGGAAAACTCTGCTTGATTGCTAATTTTATCTGCTGCAGTGCTGCAGAGTTGGCTCAAAGATACGAGGGAATGAAAACAGAGAGTTTTCCTGGCTTGACTCAAAAATGTAACTACTCCCTGCTCTCCTGTTGGGGAACTCAGACACTTTCTAAGCAGAAACGTTTATTGCAGAAAATAAGTAACATTACCTGGAACTTGGCCTGCCAGTCCTGGAATTAAGGTTTAAGGCTTGAGGGAAATTGGCTCTGTTTTAATCATACTTAATCATTAGGTTTGGATCAGCTGGTTAATTTATCACGCAAAAGATACCAGTAATAGCATTCCTATGACTGGGCAAGTTCTTCTATTTCTGTCAGTCATCAATTTTAATTGGAAGCACTTGTTTGGTATTTATATATGTTTCAGTCCTGTAATGGAATATTCCACTGAATCCTATTTTGCTGGGATTTTGCTTCCCTGCCTGCCCATCCCACTGGAGTAGAGGGATCTTACAAGTGTTTTGCATACGCTCATTATTTCCTTAATTATGAAAGTTAGAGCACCAAAAGAGGAGTTAAAATGTCAAATTAAAATAAGAGATGGGCCTAATGTAAACCCTTGAATGAATGCATTGGTTTGCAAAGTTAAGCCACTTATAGGTTGTGAAATGTCAGAATCACTGCAACCATGCACTCTTCACTTTCCCTGTCCTAGTTCCCATTGTCTCAAGTTAGAAAGTTCAGAAAGATTTGCATCAATTTTAGGATGAGATTTTGAGTGCACAATTTTGATTAATGATTTTCTTCTGCAGTGGAAAAGTATCCTTCTTGCCACATCACCAAATGCATACACTCCTTTAGGGGCTACTGGAGGCTTTTTTCAGCAGAGTCAACAAGCAAGTTTCTCAAATAAGATTTAATTGTTTCTCTGAGTTGGCTTTCTAAGTAGTGAGGATGTATGAATGCACCTGGGTTAGAGACTGAGGGAGAAGAGAGGAACAACCAGTCTGTTTTCACACTTGACTGCTAGTTCAGGCACTCCTTGGTTTAGAAGAGATCAAAAATCTTTATGGGAACAGGATCAGAGGGTTCATTTCTGTGTTTTATCAGGTGCCTATAGCCCTAGCATACCACATCTCTACTGCTATAGGCTGATGTCTGCATGATAGCTACCTGCTGCAGCGGCATTCAGAAATAATCTGCAGGTTCCTCTGTTGCAATCATGTTCAATCTAGAAAGCCACAGTCCCAGCACTGTTACCTTTCCCACCCCAACTACTATTGGATCTTTATATTCACCTGTTGCCTGGTGTATTATTCCGGAAATCTAGAGAAACCATTACCAATTTTACAACATGTAAGTCCCTCAGACTACAGGGGTATTATTGCCTAACTGAGGCTTTTCAATACTGTCATAGTGCAAAAAGTTACAATGAACTAATTACTCCTTTTTGCATATTTGAATAGCATTAGGTATAGTCATATCAGTAAAAAATTGTGCTTCACTGTGCACTTGCTGTTGACACAGGTCCCACTGGCAGATGTCACAAGCAACTACCAGTGACCACAGAGTCACCAAACTGCCCTCAAGGTACAACACCCCATTCATGGCCAGTTAGGACCAAAGGCTTCCTCGACAGCATATCTCAGCTCAGGCAAACATATCTCTCTGTTCCCCATCACCAACCTTCTCAAGAAAACAGTTTCTAAATGCTCATCTTCAAGTCTGAAGTCTCATCTTCTTATATAAACCCACATGTTGGTAAGGAAGGCAAGGAACTAAACCACACCCTAGCTGCTTTCAGAAAGGAAAAAAAGGCTTTGCTTAAGCCTGCAGCAGGAGCAGTTTCCCATCTCATTTCCAGGCTTGGCTGGAGCTGCTATTCATTCAGCATAACAGAATCTGTTTGGCCTTTCAGTGGAGACTTTAATAAATTGATTGATTGCCAAAACGATGACATTTCCATACACCCACTCTGCTATTGAACTGAAAGAGTGGAAACATTGTGTTAGCTCACAAACTCGGTATCAGTTGGTGTGGTAGTAGTGATAATAATCTAAAGGGTTAGCTGTTATTTGCCCTACTCAAAGGTAATGCAATTCTCTGGAGCAGGGAGTTAAGAACTCATTCTGGACTAAGCAGATGGGACTGGCAGGGCCTTGCAGTCCAAGTCCCTGATCTCTTGGTACTCACAATTTAGTTTTCCAAAGTTGATTAGTCTTTGCATTTCCTTCAGGATCATTTAATCCTCAAACTTTGTCATTCGTTTCTCCTATTTTTCTTCCCCAGTAATGCAGGCTGCACTTGTCATCTTTTTCTTAGTGCTTGTTCCTGAACAAAAATGCTGCAGGTTGCTTTCTCAGCCTAATGTTTCACACATCACCTTCGAGGATCAAGAGTCTGGTTTATTTGCTTCCCTTCAGCCAGTCTGTTTCAAATTACTTTACTAGATGTACACAAATCAAACTTAGTGTGACTCAGACTGCCTCAAGATCCCAGTCTGTATGGGATCAAGCATTTGCCTGATAGTGTACCATGTTCACATTTATTTTGTCTTTGGCTTTTGTACATAAAATCACCTTTTTTTGTGCATAAACCACTTTGAAGTCATTATTACTTCCCTCCAAGGCATTTACTGAATTAAGGTACCTAAAAGGACAGCTCTGCACTGAAAAAACACCAGCCTCAATACCTCCCTGATCAATCAAAGTTGATCCTGTTTCCTGGTTTGCATTTTCCTCATAACAATGGGCCACAATTCTTAGAAACACCAAGACCCAGATTTATGTTTCCTTAGCATTTGAACATATCGATATGGATATGATATGAATAGATATAACATGTGCTGGTTCTCCAGCCTTTGGAGCAGTTTGGTATCCAACCCTGCACTGGGCATACCAAGGCTTCTGACTGCAAAATAAATCTTAGGAAATAAAAAAGAACAAAATCATCTTAGCGCTCCAGTCACTAACTCAAAGGTACCTAAATGCAGATTAATATGAAGTCAGGCTCACTGGTTAAACTCCACTTTCAGAATTCTTGTGGGCAGCACATTCTCAAGAACAAAAAATAAACATCTGATTTAGGATCCACTATTACATGTTAGACAAAACAGAACTCCATCTTTCTAATTATTTACACTTCCAGTGAATGACTGGCTGAGCCTTTTTTACTACTGTAAATTTCTTGGATGATGTTCAAAGTTCTGCTGGACCAATCAAGTCATTACTTTCCTAATTAAATGCTTTAGTGAATGGAACGTGCTGGCTAAATGAAGAGCTAGCTGGCTGTTAGACGCTCTGAAGCTCTTATAAAAGCCTAAAGATGTACTGTCACAGAAGAATAGCCTGCCCTCACTTACAGTAGGCTGGTTTTTTTTCTCATTTATTTATTCATTGTTGTCTTCATCGGCAGTGGGAAAATAGCTATGTATTGGCCAGGGAGCTTCTGCAGTGGGAATGTTGAGCCAAAATAGCTTTCAGATAATCTGTGTATCTCTTAAAAGGAGAGGGAAGTCACACTAGCACATTTGGCATCAGGACAATTCCCTGGTAACAAGCCCCACTGATACAGTATTTGCAATGCATACTCTACAGCTTGCCAGTTCTGAAACTCATTTGCAGTGTTTTGGATGAATGTGTCTATTTGACTGCATGTGAGTGTGTGTTGAGGTCAGGGTTCCTGACCTAGATTGTACCCTGCAATGGCAGGATAAGAGACTAATTGTGTCTGCTGCGATAGTATTTTCTGCTGTTCATCTGGCATTGTTTCTGCTGAGCTCAGTAATGAGAAATTTGGGAAGATCACTGCTCAGTGCAGATTAAGGGTCACTCACTCTGCTACAGGAGATAAGCCACTTTTTAATTCAGGGGTGCCACTTTCACTTTCATCATTAGGAGAGAGGCTGCTGGCCGTAATGAAGATACCTCGAAGAACCACCCATGAGTCAGACTTGGCTCACAGCATACTGTACAGCATCTCATGCCTGCATTCAGCTTTAATATGGAGACTCTTCTCCCCCTTTGAACTCTTCACCCTCCCCTCAGGTGTAATGCCTAGATGTCCAAAAGAGCCTTGGACCCTGCAATATGCAGTATCTGTTGAATCCACCTTCATTTTAGAAGTGAAAGTGGTTGTAAAAGCCTGCACCATTTTATGCAATCAGTGTAGCCTTCAGTTGTATAACGTTAGGGCTGCAGTAAGATTTCCTGTTGTCCTCCCTGGCCCACTCACAAAAAGTCAAGTATGCTTACTTCCCAATATTATCAGTTCATTAAAATATCAGCTTGACTTGGGAAGCAATTACAATTCTAGATATACATGCAAAATGCTTTTGGGATGCATGTATGTTTCATTATTTATTGAAAAGTATAGAAGTCTGGATGCCAGGTGGGAGTTGTGGCATGAGCAAGGTAAATATGCTGTGTGCAGACATGATTTCTGCAGCTGAAGTGCCAGTATCCCCACCTGGGGACTGAGGCAGAAAAATGGCCATAGTTTTCCACTAATGTATCTGCTCTGTATACTCCCTTTTTAGTTTTTTTTTCTCAGCTCTGTTCCTTAATGGAAACTCACACATCTCCCTAGCCAGAATTCTCCTTGAAAATTGTAGAAATATCCTAGGTGAATTTATTCACCCATCAGTCCTTTCCTGTTCTTTAACACAGAGTAGAGGTATAAGCAGGGAAGCTGATTCAGCCATGACAGCATTAGAGATCAGACCTTTGGTTGGTATAAATTTATATAGTTTTTCTCTGGCAGGTGACTGCAAGAACAGCAGTTGATTAGCTTCTTCAAAGCACTGCATCAGACTCCTTTTGAGTTAAGATTTCTTTCCCTCGTTATCAACATCATGAAGATACTTCAGAATCTGGGAAGCAGTTGAACTCTTTTCTGCTTTATGCATTATTGCAGGTAGAAGCTTCCTTCCTTCCAGTGAGATGATGCAACAAAGAGCAGGTAGACACTTTGCTTCAACACCCGAGATCTGGAACATGCTACTTAGACTGAAGGCAGTCAGAGCTTTTCTAATCCAGCCAGAGTCTAGCAATCTGGTCCTTCTAGTATAATGTGCACTTTTTGGTCACAGAAATACTTTTCCGTTCAGATATTTCTCTTGAACTGTTAAAGTGTGGCTTTGCTCTACAACCGCCATCTTCTACTAGAAATTCACAATTTCTGGCTCAAATGCAGGCCTGATGCTGGGAACACAGTGCTGAGAGCCAGTGAGAAGGAACCTCCATTCCCCCCTGCTGAGCAACTGCTGGTCAAACTGCCAATATAATGGTCTTGTTACTCCCTTCTCCTTCTGTTCTCCTGCCATTGTAGTCAATATGCAAGAACTAGGATTTCCATTATGATTGGATTAGCATCTTATATGCCGCTGCTTTAGAAGATGAACAAATAACAACAGAAAACCAAGAAGGAGATTCAGCAACTGATCAGCATTTCTTGACCAATTTTAAAAGGTTTTCTTTCAAATAGAGCTATCTGTTTACCTACACCTTTAAGTAAAAATCTTTACTTTCTCTCCTCCAGTCTACTCACCTTTCTAATCTACATAGTTGCTTTCAGCCTATTGCAGGTGGCAGAACCATCAGCTTTTTACAGTGAAGGTAGACACTGATTTCATATCATTTCGTAACTACCCCTACTAGACTGGTTGCAGTAGTCCCTGGCTCCCCAGGGATCCACGAGCCATTGGATGAACTGATCTAACTTGGCCTATTCTGTTCTACACAGAAAAGGCAAACAGATATTCTGGGTCCAGACTGAATCACTGTACCCTGGATTATTTTCAAATAGAAGTTAAAGAAGAGAAATCACCCAACATAGCAAATATATATATATAAAAATATATATATATATATACAGGCAGTTTTTTCTTCTGGGTAAACTACTTGCCTGAAGCAGTGGTTTAGCTGACAAGAGATTAGTTTTCCTTCCTCTCACTATGGTCCTGCAAGGTTAAATGTTCTCAGGCTAATAAAGGCTAACTGGCAGCAGGGCTGAAATGCAGAAAGGACCACATTATGTATGGGATGTATCCATCTTGCAGAATGGCTGTTGATATGCATACAGAATTGCTACAACTGATTTTTGCAGCTGGACTCCAAAGCATATTTAGCCCCATGTTGGAGAGATTTAATATACAACCTCACCATTTCTGCATCTGCTCACAAAATTCTGGAAGCAAAACCGAGAACTAACTCTTGCCCCATTAACTACCCCTTTTGCCTTTGGATTAGAATATCACATTTCACACAGATGTTGAATCCTGCAGAGAACTTTCTTGCTAAGTGCTCTACCAAAAACCTCTAGCTGCTGGCATTGCTGACTCCTCTGAAAGAGTACCTGGAGATACGTACCTGCTACAAAGGTTTCCAGGTTGCTGATCCCAGGTAAATTGGGCTACCTTTCTGTAGCCCTAAGCCAGGTACCTAAATCTTTTTTTTTTCCAGAACTCACCTGTAATCACTGTTTCCTCTTAGCATTGGCAGGCACTGCCAGCATCTCTAAAGCATCTCATGTCCCAGCACCCTACAGTGAGCCTCATTACCTCACAAAGGGTATCAGATTCTACTCCAAGAGCCAAGCATGTGACAGTTAGGCAGTGCTCCACATAAACCATAAGATCTTGTTAAACTAACCTCCTTGTCTCATGCCCTTAGAACAGGCTCCAGGTTACAGTCCCCATTTCCAGCAGAGACCAGAAGTTCTTCAGAGGCATTCTTGGGGAAAAAAATGTAACTTGTATGTGATAGTGATGTGCACAAACAAAAGAAGAAAAAAAACCCAACCACCAACCTTTGTGGCTGTGGGTTTTGATCCTCTTTATTTCACTTAATTATTTGTAGGGTTTATTTCAGGGATGTTAGGGATTTTGGCATTGGATGGCTGTAAAGGGCTTATTTATGTGTGCCCAAAATGTAATGAAAAGTTTTATGTTTCAAAAATGTATTTTTATAGCACAGTTGCTAACCTTCTATGTCACCTAGCCAGCTGGGGTTATGCTTTCACATGCACACACAAACACTGGTGCAGGTATAGGCATAAGACAGGAGTGAGATCTGTAGGCTCATATACCCCTGGATGAGACTGAGCTCTGTGGCCATCATACCAGAGCCTTGAACTGAACGACTTCAGTTCATGCTTCTGTTCTAAGAAAGTTTTGATCCAGAAGGGAATTATACGGACTCGGTGTTTGATACGTTCTGTGTTTAGACACGGGGCTTGGGTGACAGACTTGGAGACCTTCAGGTGCCATGATTGATTAGAGTTAGTGAGACTGCAAAAGCACTTTGCATTTGATTAATGGCTTCCGAGGCACTCAGCATTTTCAATAGTGACATAATTTTTTTTTTAATGGATGTGTTTATAGTGATTACTGTTATGCCGCAGGTTTTTTACTAATCATTAGGAAGCTGGCTATCCAAGCAACTGGAATTAAATAATTTGTCTGACAATTCATTATAATCAAAGGGGCAGGCAATTAATGACTAATTAAATCCACTGAGATGCTGTGGGAAAGGAGTGTTAATCTTGTTGCTCAGCTACGGTGGAAAGTGGACAGATACAGAGCTGTTCGATGTTAATTTGGAAAAGATGACATTTCTATAACATAATAGGTTACTTAAGCACATCAGCAGTGAACTTACTACAGCTATTCACTTCCCCAGGCACAATAAGCTGAAAGAACCCTTTGGATTCTTCCCCTTTCCCCAGTCTGGATTAATTACGATGACTGAGGACTTTGAAAGGTTGCAGATTCCTTTGAGTTAGGAAAAGCATCCGGAAGACGGATTGACTGGCTTAGTTGGTTGGAAAGCCTCGGGAGTGTACGCTGGCTGAAATATGTAGTTAGATGGACTCACTCACACACCAGAAAAAACGGGAGCTGGAATAGCACAACATTGGGATTATCTGTGGTACTGGTGTAGGACATGTTGTGGAAATCAGACCCAGATAATTAGGAAACATAATAATACTCTTTCAGAAATTTTTAATATCTTGTTTTATCCAGGATATACTTAGTCAAAAAGAAAATTGTCATAATGATCTTTTTTTTACCTAGTTCTAGTGGCTTTTCAGAAAACAAATGCTTCATCTGTCATAGATGCATATAGGCCAACTGTATGAGATTTAACAAGGCCAAGTGCTGGGTCCTGCCCTTCGGCCACAACAACCCCATGCAGCACTACAGGCTTGGGGAAGAGTGGCTGGAAAGCTGCCTGTCAGAAAAGGACCTGGGGG
>NW_008794173.1:3873538-3881541 GCF_000699145.1 Aptenodytes forsteri | reverse complement strand
TTTAAAAGACGAGTAGATGAGGCGCTTAGGGACATGGTTTAGTGGGCATGGTGGTGTTGGGTTGACGGTTGGACTCGATGATCTTAGAGGTCTTTTCCAACCTTAATGATTCTATGATTCTATGATTCTATGATTACAGTAGAAAAGCCAGGAATGAATCTGAGGAGACTAAGAACTGCTCTTGCCTGGAGTCAGTTCCTACTGGTGAGGAGAGAGGAATTTTGAAGTTCTTTGCCCAGAGGCTCTCCTGCTCCTTATAGAACCTTTCGGCAGGACCACAGTCATACCAACCAGATCCCCAGCATGCTGAAATCAATACAGCTACCTTGATTTAATCAAACTGAAGTAGACCATCTAATGTAAAATATGGATCCCCAGTGAAACATACTTTGTTGAGTGGCTCATACCTGGACATTAGCAAGTTTCATGGAAATCAGTTCTTTCAGACTCCTCCTTAATGACTCCATGTACTTATAAAACTTAACTAGACAGAAGCCAGAGTCATGAGAAATGCCGTGGTAAATCCCAGTACGGCCCAGGGAAGTTCATAAGATTGTCCCTAAAAGTTCAGGGAACAGAATTTGACTTTTTGGCAATGGGTTTCATGATCACTAGATCCTGACAGAGGAAGATACTCAACCTATCCCATCCTGGTTCAGGGCCGGATAGAAACAGCTTGGCATCTTTCAATGAGCTGTGCGACCTTAGAGGTTTCTTTTTATCAAGCCCCTGCTTCCTTTCACAGCACATTTGGCCACTTCACATACAGTGGGGTAGGAGGCCAGGAAATGGTCTCTGAGTGGAAAAATCTAGCTGCCATTTCTATTAACTCATCCAGCAGAATCACCTCCTCAGCGATTGTTAGAGCAGCTGCATTTTTTTTCCTGATGAATTGGCTTCTGTGGGCAGACAGAGAATGTTTTTAATATATCTTTGAAAAAACAGTGGTTTTAATAATAACTCTGTTTGCAGAGTAGCGTGTGAAAAAATACATTCACAGCATGGATCTGGCCAGACTGGTCAGACACTAAAGCTTTCCTTCACACTAGATCTTGTGCTGAAGCAGAGCTCAGCACGAACCTGCTGGAAGAACAACTCCTGGTGTGATGGCCTTAGTCTGACAGGATGCAACTAGGGCTTTAACACCAGCTCTGCTGTGACTAGATGCTTGGGCTTTGTATGTGGTTATGAGCTACTCGACCCTTCATGAGATCACCAAAAGCTCCTTTTGGGACTTTTTTTTTTCCCTCAGGATGCAGTGTTAGCATATCCATAACATGTGGTAGACTCTGTCTTAAATCAAAGTTGGTTGTTTTCCTAGTAATGCTATATTCTAGCAAGTCTTGTGGTCTGGACTACTGACCAGACCACACTAGATCGTATCGTATCAATATGGTCCCTCCTGGCTTCAAAGTTAGTGAATCTAAGTATATTCAGCTACAAAGCCTCCACTCAGGTATTTTTAATGCTGAATTTAAAAACAATACCCAATTTGAGGTACTTACTGGAAAAAACCAGCATGTGTAGGCTGGCTAACAATAAGCAAGAATGCTGCAATCCCCTAGCCTTACCTTCACACAAAAAAAAGAAAGGAAGGTCAGATAAGGACAGATAGTATTTTTATAAGGAAGGAAGCTTTGCAGTCTCCTAGTCTGCAGCTGCTGCACCAAAACGAGTCAGCAGGAGCTTTCAAACCTCACAGTTAATGTGGCCTCTCTACTGAGCTGCTGTTTTGATTATTTACTCTGGTTTTCACTCTCACCCCTTTTTTCCTCATCTTGTGCAATAAAAACTCCATGCACTTCATGGCTTATTGGGATGCAGAAAAAGATTGGAAAAGGCACTCACAGAATTAGTTTCTAAGCAATTGTATATGAATGCCCAGTTTCTGCTCTCATCACAAACTGGGATGCACTTAGGTTTCTAATTGTTCATTTATTTTCACAGAAAAACTGAGATTCAGATACTTTTCCCATGAAGACCTGACTAGCAGAAATGGGAAATTCAACAGTAAGAGCCCAACTTGACCCTGATGGAGGAGAGTCATCTCCTTACAGGGAATACAGAGGAGAATTAAACCTGTACCAGTTCTGCAGGACCATCCTCAGGCAAACACTGAGTACTATACTAACGCTTTTCAATTACTTGTACTTTTAGCAATGCTGAAGAAGCAGGTGCTGAAATCATGCCCTTTCATTTTATTGAATGAAGGCTGCTGCTTTTGAACACCAGATACTGCTATGAAGATAAACCATCTAGTTACAGTGCCCTAGCTCCTGGCAAAGGCAGTCAGAATCCCTGGGTTAGGAACCTGCCTCATGCCACTCAGCAGCAAAGCGTTCATTATACCTCTGCACAGCATCAGCTTTCCTGCCTTGTGTTGTGCATTGCCTTGCACCCCATTGCCACAGTTTGCATTCAGACCTCCACAAAGCCCAGGCAGCTTTAAATGCCTGAGCTTCTCTAGCCACTGCCTGTGAAGAGGGGATGTGTCTGGCAGCAGCAGGCAGGGGAAACAGCAGTGGCTGGTAGGAACCTGGAAAGGGCCGGGACACCACAGGGACCAAAGTCTCTCGAGAATCCAGGTGCCAGCAAAGGCTCCTTTACAAGTCTGAAGCAGAGAAGATTGATTCTGTAGGAATCAGGCTTTGACCTGAAAACATTTCAGCATCCAGAGCTCTAGATGGAGGAGACTTTAAGCAATGTTTTGCGCACAAAATATTTGCTGTCTGCTGTTCAGATGATTTTCTAATGCCCAGGGATCTAATACAAATTACCACTGCCGTTTCAGATGGAGGCTGTATTCCTCACTTCCAAGTCAAAGCTGGGGAAACATTTTGCTATGCATTCTTAAACAGGTGCCCTATTATGTACCAGAGCTGGCTACCTTTTAATATAGATGAAATTATTCCTGTGCCCACATAATTTATAAACCACTTCAGGATCAAAACCATTTCTAAGATGAGGAAAAAAGGTCTCAGTTCAGTTTCATAGGGAAAATGATTTGTCCCATAGCTTAAATTTATAGCTTCTTCCTCTCTTTAAGTTCAGATTTGGAGACAAGTGTTGCGAATTTTAGCACAAGGCATGTAGATGTTGGTGTTTTTCATGTCAAGCTGTTGGACCCAATGAAGTGATGGGAGAATCTCATCCTTCATTTTTAAAAATTATGTTTCTGGTTAAGAAACACTATAAAAATGAGACCAACTACACCCAGAAAAGCAGGAGAAAAAGGCAAGGTAAATAAAAAGATACCAAACTCATTGTATGCATAAGGGTCTGATGGCTTGGTCAGGCGAAATGTTCAATTTGGGGTTGACAGCATTGTGGAATTCAGCTGAAAATGTATATGAACTAATGGATGGAAGAAAATGTATGCTATGATCTCCTTGCTATACTGAGCACACTCTATCACTATTGATGGCATATCTTATAATTCCTAGAAAGCACAGTTTAGGAGTCAAGAAATTGTAATGATAATTTCATAAAAGAGATTTTAAGTCTGTTTGCCTAACTTCTGTATTGTTGTTCACAGGATTTCTATGAAGATATCTTGAAAGTGCTTGGAGAAGAAGATGAAAATGAACAGGAAGAAGTTAAACTCAAGCAGGGCTTAAGTGAACTCCCTGAAATTTATGAATTACACCAAGACATCCTGGGAGAACTGGAAGAAAGAGTCCTTAAATGGTAAGTATGGAATGGCATGGTTTGATGGCCTTAACATACCCTCCACAGCAGGTGGGTGAACTCGTCAGTGTTCCCTTGACCCCACTAGCAGGGAGGCTGGGATTCCAGAAGAGGTGAAAGGAGTAGAACCTGAACTACTTTGGCAGATTTTGCATACAGGCAGGAAGGAAGTAAATGTAGAGGCTGTCAGGCTAAGAAACCAAATACTGAAACATTTGCACAGTGCACAGCCCATGACTCCGAAATGGCCCTGTCAGTCAATGTGAGGACAGACTGCTTCAGATGCATTATCCTCTGATGCCAGTTCATAGTCATCACCAAGCAGCTTCACACTCATGGCCTGAAGGTCACAGACTCGTGCCATGGGAGGCAGGAACAGCAGACATCAGAACTGATCCTAAAGAAGATCATCTGCTTACAGAAATCTACACAGCAACTGCGTAGCTCTCAGATAAGGGACACCGCCTCACTCCCAGCACCGAGGCAGAGCTCTGCGCAGGCTAGGCTTCCAAGCCAAACAGACACTGTAAGCCTGCTGAGGGACTCCACCTAAGCCAAACATCTTCACAGCGTGAAGTCTTTCCATGAGAGAGTAAGACCATGCCTAGGACAGACAAAGCTCCAAAATTCATTCAGTTAACAAGACCTCTGACTTAAGCCAGGCTGCCAGGCCCTAGTCTATCAAACTGCTGGAATAAGAATGTCTAAGAGAAATTACCTCTGCAGACCCAAGCTGACTAAACCTACAGCAGCCAGCAGAGCCCCTGGGCTAGACTGAACTACTCTGGCTCTGGCAGCTTGTGATAGACCATGCAGCCCCACACCTCCACCCTGCTGGACTCCAGGAGGGAGTGGTCACTGACGGTGGCTGATCCTATCCCAGCACTGCCACTGAGCAGTTAAGGAAGTCAGTTAGATCAGGAGAACTTTTCAGTAACAATCCTAAACACAGGGTACAGCTCTCCTTGTCAGTCCTGCACTTTCAAGTCAAAGCACGCAAGGAAAGAAGAGGCTAAAGGGAACTGTATATTGGTTCGTGTCCACCAAGGGACTGTTGCAAATGGCAGAAAGACTTAAAAAATTTCATCAATGATTTATGATTTATACACTCATAACACAAACAGAAGTGGTGTTTCCAGCTGGGATCTAAAATGACTTGTGTCCTAAAGAAGTCACAGCCCTACTCTAGCAGCATGCTGCCTGTTCCCTAAGGCAAAAGGGACACAATTGGAAATGCCCTAAGATTCTGTCCAGAAGTACTCTCTGGCACTGGGGAAAAAAGAAGGCTGTACTGCAATGCTGCCAACACAACAGAATGACACATGGCATAGGTCACCACCACCCTTGAACCTTCCAGTAAGTCCTTCCCTGTGCCTGCGCTCCCCCAGACACTCTGTTGCTCTGACATCCCCAGGAACTCATGTTCCTCTCTTAACTATGATTACTCTTTTGCAATCTCAGATTTTGTCCTATTCTCTCCTTGCTTTGTAAATATTTCAATACCGTGCAACTGGGTGCTGAGACAGATGATGGTGGGGCAGTGCTGCGAAGGGGGCAATGAAGGAGAGCTGAAGATATGATGCTACAACTGAAGACGTTATATTATCCCCCACGACCAGTGCTCAAAGCATTGCAGCAGCTGGAAGGTCTGTTTAGAGAAGCAGCTGTGTCCAGAAAGGAGACATTCTACCCACTACAGACACACAGTACTGCCATGGCAAAGGCACAGCCGAAGGATCAGCCCCTCATGGTGCCCATTCTACAGCAGCCCGTTTTGTTGTCCAGTATGTCAGTGAAGCACTCCCTCTTTCCTGCCATTTAACCTGGGCTTTAGCTGCACAATGTCCTTAGCCACTGTGGGTCTAATACAATGAGAAAGAAATATGTCTCTTCTCCTCTAATTTTTTTTATTTATTTACTTGCTGCTTCTTTTCTTTCTGTGGCCTTAGGGAGGAACACCAGAAAGTGGCTGATGTTTTTCTCTCCAGAAAATCAAGGCTGAATCACCACACAGCATACATTATGCAGTTTGATAGGAATTTGGCTTTGCTAGATGAAACCTGCCTTAAATATTCCCAACTGGCTACCATAATTCAGGAGTTTGAGGTAAGGCTCCCACGTTTTTTTACCTGCACTAATGCATGGTTGTGCCACAGGGCTTACTCAAAGATGTTTTTCCTGCAACTCCACCAGTGTTCACATAGGGTAGAATGGGAGAATGGCTCTCTTCACACATCCTGGTGCTGAAACTGAAGTGAGATGTTCATATGTGCATGATGTGTCTGTGTCTGTTACCCACACACCCCTGTGTGTGCATACAGAATGTATGTTTGTGAATCTACAGATCTGTGAGTATATTTTGCTGAAATATATGCACATAGTGGAGTAGTTTCTCAGTCACATATTAACTTATGAAGCTGTTTGAGGATGTGTTAGAGTTTATTATTATTATTACCATCTCTTCATATCTTCTCTTCTTCACTGCATTTTCCATCCTTTCTTTTGTACTGGGTCGGGCCAGGATGAAGTTAGGGTTAGCCTGTATAGGTGCTTAGCTGCTGGCAGTGATCAACCCACAACATCTTTACAATTGCATTTCTCTGCATTTTTAAATGTTAACTGCTTCCTCTGTTTACAGAGGATGTTGTGACAGGCAACACTGAACTGCACAGGAAGACACATACAGGGATCTCTGCTGGCCAGACACATACAGGGATCTTTTCATCTAGACTCCCTGAATGGTCTGTAACCTCTAGGCCTGTAACCTCTGGCCCTGTAGCAAGAAACACGTATTTTCCAGTTGTGTTAACTCAGCCATCCGTGCTGAATAACTGAAAAACACAAGATACATGTGACAGAAATTCCATGATTCCTGACTACATTTTAAAGTACTGGTAATGTGGCCACTTCACATAATTTCAAAAGCATAAACCCATATGTGGATGGGAAAGTTCAGTTGGGCCATACTGACTCTATTGAGCTAAAATGGTTAAAAGCTATGCTGCTTTATTGTGGGTCTAGAACCTCTGTTTCTTATTATCTTTTTCTGGTAAGAGAAATAACAATGTTTACTTGGGTGGCAGAGGGGCTGTAAGGATAAATTAGTGATCGGACCTTAAAGGTTATTTAGAATGCCGGCTCTATGGGGTATGGATTGTGTTTTTCTCTGCAGCACATGTGAAATATTAAGGATAACAATTAATTTCAAAATACATTTGGAAGTCAGCATTTACAAACAGATACCTTGCAGTCACCACAATTATTTCCTGTTAGCAGCTGAGGGGAGCTCTGATGGCTCACACTTCTCTGAACATGAACTTGGCAAATGCAGGCTTTCTACTGAGGGCCTGTATTCCCAGCATCCCTCCCAGCCAAATGCCTATACACTTCTGTCTTAACTATCAACCCTGAGAATTAGCTCTTATTTCTAAGACAGCAGATGAGGCTTTTCCTAGGATGAGATCAGCAGGATTTTGCCCTAGAATCAGTGACTTCTGTAACTTCTTGCCCTTTTGCCTGCATGCATACACACACAAAGGACTCTCAGTCCTTTCCTATTGCATTTTTTTAAAGCATGACCACTATTAGCTTTCCAGTCTAACAACACAGAATTTAGGGCCTCATCTTGTTTCTGGCACCTTTGACTTGAGTACTGGGAATGCTCAGCACAACCCTGAACGCACATTTGGTGAGAGTAGTCAGCCAGTTGGAGGAGTAATAGAGTAACATGAAACATCTCTACTGCCTTGGAAAATACTGTCTCTTGCCAGCCTTCCTTTAAACAGCTAGATTCCTATTCTCCTTTTGTCCCTTCACAAGTGGCAAACACTTCAGAAATGTTGGTCAAAGAACACTGAAACCCTGTGAAACTCAACTGGGTTTTGGACTCAGACCTTGTAAGGAACCAGGGTTTTGTGCCACTCTCTCGGGTCCTGTAAGCTTCTGTTTCTTGGTGCCTCTGGAGATGTGGAGACTTTTGAGGACTGAGTTTTGTGGCTTGCTGTTGTTTTTGCAGCAATGTTGTGACACTTAACAGATATACAGCAAGTTTCCTATGTTAATTGAGCCCTTATAGAATAGAATCATTTAGGTTGGAAAAGACCCCTAAGATAATTGAGTCCAACCGTAAACCTAACACTGCCACTAAACCATGTCCGTAAGCGCCATGTCTTTTAAATACCTCCAGGGACGGTGACTCAACCACTTTCCTGGGCAGCCTGTTCCAGTGCTTGATAACCCTTTTGGTGAAGAAATTTTTCCCAATATCCAATCTAAATCTCCCCTGGCGCAACTTGAGGCCGTTTTCTCTCATCCTA
>NW_008794173.1:3848572-3872774 GCF_000699145.1 Aptenodytes forsteri | reverse complement strand
TCCCTCTGCAGAGCCTTCCTACCCTCAAGCAGATCAACACTCCCGCCCAACTTGGTGTCGTCTGCAAACTGTCTGAGGGTGCACTCGATCTCCTCGTCTAGATCATTGATAAAGATATTGAACAGAACTGGCCCCAATACTGAGCCCTGGGGAACACCTCTTGTGACCGGCCGCCAACTGGATTTACCTCCATTCACCACAACTCTTTAGGCCTGGCCATCCAGCCAGTTTTTTACCCAGCAAAGAGTACGCCCGTCCAAGCCATGAGCATGCTGTGGGAAATCGTGTCAAAGGCTTTACTAAAGTCTAGGTAAACAATATCCACAGCCTTTCCCTCATCTACTAAGTGGGTCACTTCGTCATACAAGGAGATCAGGTTAGTCAAGAAGGACCTGCCTTTCATAAACCCATGCTGACTGGGCCCAATATGCAGCGACATGCCATGGGTCGAATCTAAAGGGTAAAGAGAAAAATGCTACTTCTTTTCCATGTGTGTTAAATCAGATCACAACCTCACTTTATTTTCTTGTAAACACTCTCTGGACATTCAGTTCAAACTCAATCACAGGGAGATGCTTTGCTGTATTTTGCTCAATTTCATGTCTTGAAGTAAGATACTAAAAAGTTGCAGGCAGAAGAAACTTTCAGTCCAAAAAAGGAACAACGATGACAAGCTTCATTGAGATCTGATACCTCTGTCTTCAGATGCCACCCTAAAATCTTTATCCAACCTTTACCTTCTAAATGGTATTTGCTTTCCTCCCTTTTCCCTCTGAGTCCAAACTATTTGTGAATGATGCCATAGGAAATAAACTGTTTACAGTACTTCTCTATAGTCACAAAGACAATACCCCCTAGCAAGCTGGGTCAATTGGGAATGGTTCAGTGGAATTTGTGCATGCAACTGGTAGCAAACTTTCATAGTACACATCAGGTGGAGACAACAGTTTGCTGCTGAGCTCACATATCCCTGATCTTTGTGTTTCCTTTCCCTTCCATTGAGGACAGCAGAGCTCTGGTAGCAGCCCTCAGAGTGTGAAACACCAGCTTTTGAAAGTGGTGCAGCGTGTCTTCCAGTATCGTGTCCTGCTCACAGGTCAGTAAAATCACTCTCAAGGGTACTCAGTGGAAACCCTCCCATGATGTTCTGTGCCTCCACTGTGCCACACGTTGATGCCAAGACAGCTAAAATAGGGCTGAGGCAGTGTGGGATTTCCTGGGAACTTCAATATGCTTAGTACAGGATTCAGGAGATGTCAGGGAGCCTGGGAAGGAGCAGGCATTTCTTCAGCACAACCATGCTGAAAGGTCACAAAAAAGTGTAAAAAGTCAGGTGCTTTTAGCCATTCCTTCTTGGCTTTTTCCTTCTCTGAATTAGGAGAGGCAGAGTTCAGCCTCATTGCTAGCAAACAGGTTTGATTTTATTTATGTCAAGGGCAATTATCAGAGACAGTAGGGGACAGTAGTCCCCAGCAAGGGGACTCTGCACTGCATCCTGTATGACAGTGGCAAGTACCATCTCTTTCTACTCCATCAACAAAGCAGTTGTACCCAGTACTGCACCCTAAGCCCTATGTACAGTACACCTAAGGCTAGTGATAAGTTTAAGTCAAAATCCCAGTCCAATTTCTCTGCATTGTAGGAGGCAGAGATCCAAATTTACATCCACAATACATTTACAGATTTTACATTTACAGTAACACCTTCCCTTTACATTCAGGACCATATATATCACTCCCACCTGGAGTCTCTCCAAGGGGGTTGTGTTCCCTCTGGTGGCTCATTCTCTGCAAGCCACAGCAAATCCAGCAAGTCTGAGCCTGTGAAGGGAGCAAGCTCTCTGGTGCAGGATGTGGCCCCTAGAAAGAATTGTAAAGTTTAGGTTTGTAACTAATTAACTGATTGGGGAAGGAAATCGTGAAATGTAACAATGAATCCCAGTGTTGTCAAGTAATTTAGTCATATCAGAATACAAAAGAGCAGGGATCCATAGACATAAAGATGGAGAAATGCCTTGGGAGTATGTATATGTGCGGGTGGAGAGGGATGCAAGATGAGTTATGCATGGGACAGTAAAAAAGAAGCCATAAACCCTGCCCATACTCAACAGCCAATGAAGGGCACAGCATATTAGAAGGGACTCCTATAAATGCAGCAGAACCATATGAAATTTTTATTCACAGCACAGATTAGCAGCAGTTTCATCTTGCTCCAGACACTTTGATGAAGGATGCAACTCACAGCTGGTTTTGCTTTTTTAGTAGGAGCAATACAAATGAACACCGGATGCCAATAGTAGGACTTACTTTCTGACTTGCTTTCCTCTCTGGGTGTGTCTACATTAAGGGCAACTTTCCAGACTTGTGGGTTGCAGTACTTAGTAGTCTCACATGATCCTTACAGTGTTTTTAGTGCACACACACAAATACTGCATCTAAGAAAATGAACTTGGCGTGTCCCTGTCAGGAATACCCCCACAATGCTCCATTTTCTCTGCCCATTTCTGTGGTCCACAAGGTAAATTGCAAACATGAAGTATATTTTGTGAGAGAGCTGGAAGGGTTTCAGTGCAGCTCCAGTGACTGGATTCCATCTATACTTGAAGCAACTTGAGCTCCTCCTTGTCCCAGGTACTGGCACTAACTGGGAAAATGAAAGCTTTTGTGTGTAGTGAGATAAGGTCTGCTGGATTACGATATTCCAGAAAATAGGTTTACTGCTTCAGTTCTTCACCTCAGGAAACCAAGCCCCTCTTTGCCTGCTAGGACAGGGTGGGTCTGGAACAGTGCAGTCCTTCAGATTCCCTAGACAGCTTAAAAAAAAAAATATGCAGGTGTACTTCTGTGTTCATAACTGGATGTTTCTACCAGATAAGGAAGGGTATTTTATGAGGATATTGATTGCCAATTACTGCACTACAGCCAAAAGTAGTTGCCCACTCAGTTAAATGTCCATAGCCAAGGACAGAGCTTGCAGCTGTGAAAAGGAACACTAAATATTGCCTGATAACACCACACAACCCCTTCCTGCCTGACTGAGTACAGGCAGATGCTTTCCTGAATGCATGTAAAAGCCAGGTAGATTTCAGGATGCCAGGGAGGGCACAGCACTAGAAAGAGAAATGTATATGGATAGGACATTCAAGGGAATGGATATCCATGCACAGCACCATTCTCAGCACAGAGGCCTAGTTCTTGCATGCAGAATTTAGGAGCCTGGATTCATCAGAAAGATAACAATGAAGTATTTCAGGATTAGGCTTTTAAAATGGTGGACTCATATACTACAGTCATTAAAAGCATAAAGACCCAAAGAACAGACAGATGATCCAAGGCAAGTAGTCCAAATAAAACCGACAGGTTAAAAGTTTGTATATAATGCAAATATAATTCCTGTAAATGTAAGTCATATTGTGTGTATTTTACAGAACCTATTTTCAGAATGTGATTTGAGTTCAGTAGTAATCATTGAACATTGCATGTATAGAACCAGAGTCTCCTTCCTGTATCTAGAAAATGCATACAATTAATTTACTATAAATATAGAAAATCGGTCATTACAGCCAACACCATTCATTCAGATGGGAAAATAGAATACATTAGAAGAACAATTATTTGTAAAGTGGTGCTACTCAGCAATTCTCTTGGCTGAGAAGGAAATATTTTTGGCACTGTTCATTCGTTTATACCTGCCAAGTTATGTGATGAGTCCAAATCTGTATCAATGCTCTTGCATTGATTCTCAAAGCAGAATGCAGTCAAAGATGAGTTTTGCTTTGGAAAGAGGCTATATACACTTAATTATTTGGGAATAAAGTGATACGGGACATTACTGTGGATGCCCCATCCCTGGAAGTGTTCAAGGCCAGGTTGGATGGGGCTTTGAGCAACCTGATCTAGTGAAAGATGTCCCTGCCCATGGCAGGGGGGTTGGAACTAGATGATCTTTAATGTCCCTTCCAACCCAAACCAGCTAATAACACTACAAATTATGTGGATCTGTATTCTGATTACTGGATGTCTGTGTGTGTTTGATTATTTTCTACAGATTACTTGAATAATCTTTGCCCTGATTCTACAGAGTATGAAGCCACACAAGGTAAAATGAAACCGGTAGAACAAAAATTC
Organism: Aptenodytes forsteri; assembly: GCF_000699145.1. Lineage (NCBI taxonomy): Eukaryota > Metazoa > Chordata > Aves > Sphenisciformes > Spheniscidae > Aptenodytes > Aptenodytes forsteri. The sequence continues at coordinate 3,868,647 of NW_008794173.1, read as the reverse complement.
TGCTTCGCTAACTCTACTTCTAAAGAGGTACAGGATCTATACTGGTAGTATATGGAAGAGGATTGTTTTCAAGATTTTGTGTTAATAGGTTAGATGTAAGATCTGTAAGAACTGATTACTAATTCAGACAAATTATTTAGGGCAAGAACCCTATCTTTTTTTTATTGAAACATGTGGGCTTCCTATAGTTTTGTCACGATGAACTTACAGAAGAAGAAATCATCTATACAAGCATGGTGCAGATATTGTAGTTCTGCCCCAGTCATCGGGGAAATCCTAGTCCTCTTTGGCTCTGTCCATATGTGGCCTGGTCATTGTAAAGTCAGTTGGGATGGCTCCACCTGCTTGTTTGTGTACCATTATCTATGGTATGCCTGCTGTGCTCTGTGAACTTTGGAGAAACCCAGGAGGTTTGAATCGTATATCTGTATTCTGGATTCCTTAAGCCTAAGTAAACTTGAAAGACATTGTATAAAAATCAGTTCTGCACAATCAAGAACAAATCCAGAGGTTCAGCTGCTAACACCATCCTTTCCAACACATCAGATGGATAAAGCAGAAGTCTCTCACTCCGACTGAAGTCAAAGCAAGGTTTAGCTGTGGCCTCAGTGGGAGTAGCTTCCAGGCAGGAGTAAGCAGGAATAACATTGTATTAATGAAACCAGTTCACCTCTCTGTTACACTGAGTGTAAATCCAAACCAACTCATAACAATAACGTCTGCAACTGACTGAAGGTCAGTCTGTTCTGACCAAGAGTAGAGTCTTATGCAAGATTTAGGACCCTAGTCACTGACAGTGGAATGACAGCTACACCAGTAATTTAAACAAGGCCAGGGCAGACTCTCAAGACCTGTGGCCACAATTGCCTATCTTGGTTGTGGTTAGCACACGCTTGTCACGTTTCTGGCCAGCAGTGGCTGGCATGCTCCCATATTATGCCCAGAAACAGATAGGATGCCCTGTTCCACAGGAGAAGAGATTTGAGATAAGGACCTGAGCTGTGTTATGCCACTGCTCTCGGGGCCAGCAAACATGCCCTGGCCCAGGTTATTTGCCAGTGAAGAATCCAGGTGTTAATTCATGTCACCACTTCATACACACTTCTGCCAGAAAGGGATGACCTGTCCTCTCCCTCGGCAGTAAGGGGAAACAGATCACCTTAGATTGCCATGCTTTTGGATGGCTAAAGCTGGGTTACATTAATCTCTCCCTACCACAAGCTCCAATTGTCAAAAATCTGCAACTAGAAAACATCACAAAAAGATTTTGTGCCATGCTAGGTGCTTAAAAGGGTCCTCATGAGCTCTCTTTGTCAGCACATGTATGATGCAGAGTTTCACACAAGACAATGATGAAGGGAAGTGGAACTGACAGCACTGTGCTGTGTCTTAAATTTGCTGGGCAGTTGCATTCTGCAGGTGCCAAAGAAGGTGCCAAAGAAGTTAAAGGAGCTGCTGCTGGGGATGTTGTTGGCTTTTTTTTAAAGATGCCCTTGCAAACAGAAGGGATTTGGGTTATTTTCCTACTCTTTTATGTGATTTATGGTGTTTGTTTTGCTTCATCCCTCAGCTGCCTTATTCATTGTTTCTGAAATCACGGACCGAGCCAACGACAGCATGCTCCAAGCGGTGAGTCCTACCATGACACATGCTCTCCTGATCGATAGTGTCTTTTCTGCACATCTGCTGAAGTGAATGCATATCTTTCTTTGCTAAATTCTGAAGTCTCCTCCAGGGTGAGACTCAAGGGTTTATACAGATCTGGTTTACAGTATTGCAGATATGGAGTAGGTCTATGCCCTTTAGTGCAGCTGCGCAAGATGTAAGTCACTGTAGCAAGCAGTACAAAGTTTTTCTCCGTCTTGGGGTTGCTGAAACGGTATGTGGAGCAATGAAGTGAGAGACGGGAATTTTCAGGGTTCTATTTCTAGCCTGGGATGTTTTTAGATATGAAATGTTGAAGACATCACAAATGTACTGTCAAAGATACATTCTGAACTCATTTACATAATTTTTCCACAATTCTGGAATCCCATTTTACTTCAGAAGAATAGGTCATGGTTTATAGTCTTGCAAATGATCACACAAACAAATACACTGGCCAAGACTTTCACAGGTTAGAGCTCATGTCTAAATTCAGATTTAGGTATCTAAATAAGTTATACAGTTTCCCAAAGTAATGAACAGTTTCTGTAAGGTCAGTGTGATTTATTATCGGTTACATGGTATTAGAGTCCTAATTTGCTGGCAAAGATAGCCTGCATATAGCTGGTCTTATGATCATTTGTTTCCAAGGATCTAGGTCTGATTTTTGTCTAAGATGATAGGAGTTTTCTATTGACATCAATAAGAAGCAGCGTTGGGAGGCATAGGAGGCAGCAGAGAGACCGTCAGACACAGGATCCATCAGGTTCCAGAGGAATTCAACTTGGTGGACCTCTGGGTGATAACTAAAGGCAGTGCCTTTCTTTTTGTCATACTAGCCACCCACACCTGCAGCTAAATTCTCTCCTGAGGTCCGTGTTTGCTTTAGCTGCACAGACCTAGCATTCAGCTCAAGTAGTTACAAAGAAGTACCTACAGTCTTCGCAGTCTAATGAAATGTTGCTCAGTAAGTCTGTAGTTTCAGAGTAAGTCTGTAGAGTGGCCAGATTACATTTCTTTTTATGATAAAACTCTAGGCTTGTTAGACCTAGAAAATAGTCATAATACAGCCCAAAATTTAAAAAACTGCCATTTTTAAGCACTTCTTTTCAAGGCATTTAGATTACCAAGGAGTACATGCAGTTGCTACAGAAGATGTTGACTATTACGAGTTTTGCGTTCAACAGCACACATTTTAGAGAACAAAGCACTTCATTCCAGGCATCCTGCATTTCATTGAATAGTGAGTGGTTACACTGAAGTGTTTCTTTCTCAAAAGATGTCTCATCTTAAGTATTTTATCATTGCATTGGGTCACGGGGATTTCAAGTGTTTGGGAATGTATCATATCTTTTGGGAAGCTTTCACATTTTATTTCTCATTTGAACATTGCTGAATTTAACATCCTGCACTGGGATTTTGCTGTGCCTTTGCTAAATTAAAGAACTCTTTGGCATTGGAAACATCCTTCCCTATGGTTAACTACAGATGGCATTCAATTCATTTCTTTATTATTTCATTTACTGAGCAGAGAGAGGGTTGTTAATAATCACTCAGGCACCAAAACACGAAATTCAAGAGACAAAGAGAAGAAACACCCGGGCATCAATACAGATAAAGGGAAGAAATGAAATGTCAACCCTTCTTAGTAAGAGTTTGTTTTCAGGTAGGATTTTAAGGTTGAAAGAATGAATGTACAGGAATTGTTAGGAAAAGACACATGCTGGAGGCCACTACAGCTATGCACCAGCACTGCTGACTCAGCATATTCCCTTTAACGCCTTTGCCCTCTAGCTGCAGGGGAATGGAAGCACTGGGTGAAGCAGTGAATTCAGACTGTGTGACATGATAAAAACACAGTAGGTCAACTAGATGAAGGATGTTTTTTGCAACAGCTTGGGAGGTAAGAATGAAAGTGTGTCAAAACCGAAGGTGTGCCTCATCTTTTAAAACTGAAGCCTTCATGCTTTGTTCAGAGAAGTGGAAGCATCTGCTTGCAGCAAATGAACCCAGGAGCCAAGGATGTCAACTTTTGCTCACCTGGAAATCTCTGCTGCTCAGGTTTAAAAGCCATGTCTCTGATATGTGTGCCAAGGACATAAATGGAGCCTGTGTATTCATGGGCAGTTTCAGAGCACCAAGTTCAGTGATGATCTTCTCATGGACAGTGACAGACAAAACCAAAGCCTTCTAATATTTGTATCAGAAAGGAATAAGTTGTAGTTAAAACTACTTACTATTTCCTGAATAGAGAAACCTGTCTTCGTGGATCTGCCTCCTTCCCCATCTGATAGGTAGAAATTGAGACTGAGGCTCTGAATCTGCTTCTCCTGAAGCCAGTGGCAAAATTACCACAGATCAAGATGAAGCCAACTGGTGGGTTTCTGGTTTTGTGCAGAGATGATCTCAAGCCATGACAACAGATCAAGATTTTGAGCGTTCTGAAGTTCAAGGTTTTTAAGGTCAAAACTCAAAATTCAGATCTGCATTTTCACTCAATGCAAACTTAAAAAAGCTTGGACCTATTGATTTGGTTTAAGTCCATTTCTGCTTTTCTGCTCCAAGCTTCTCCACCTCCAACCCCATCCCGGCACATCTACCTCAGAACACATTCCCCCTTCATACAATATCAGCCCATTTGCTGTGTTGATGTGGCTCTGTGACAACCCAAAACCTTCAAACCTTCATTTTAAAGACAGCACTTTTTTTACTCCTCCTGATTGCTAAGGAAAAGTTCCAAACGTGAATCGTGTAAACAAAGCAGCACACTCTGCTTCAGCAAGCAGACAGCCTGAACACCTTTGCTGAGTGTAAAACATCAGCTACGCTGATCTCTTTGGTTGCTTACTCTCAGCTTTATTTAAAGATAGTTTGGGTATCAGCACAAACTATTTTGTCATCAGCCATTATAGTAGATAGGATGGCGACAAAAGTTGGGAGGGAAGTCTTTGTAGATGAAATGGTAATTGCATTACAGCCAAATGTAATCGTGAAGGAGAAGGAAAGGAGAGAGAAAGAAGCCTAACAAAAAAGCAAGGTGGATGGAAACAATGATGTTCATACAGACTAATTCTGAGTGATGTTCAGCATTGACAGCAATAACCAGTAGTTAATTACACTATTCTGTTACCAAGACAAAAGAACAGATCTAGATTGCAGGGAGGATGTGGTCTAACAAGCCTAGAGTTTTATCATAAAAAGAAATGTATTCTGGCCACTCTACAGAATGACTCTGAAATGCACTTACTGAGCGAAGTTTTCAACAGGTTTGATTCTGATTTTCTTTCTCCCCAGGCGAAGAATTTATAATCATACTTTTCCATTATTAAAGCATTCTTTGTACCAAAATAATAAATATTTCATCATAAAACTGAGATCTCGGGAAAAGCTTCCACAGTAATCTCAGAGCTTTATGGATACCTGTATTAGAGGTTGAGAACTGTAAGAGCTCAGTTCCTAACAGATCAAGGTCACACATCTTTTTCTGGCACCTGTGCTTCCTTAGATTTCACTCAGATTTATGGGAGATTTGTATGAATACTTTTATGAAGTTAGAAGTACATGTAAGTGGCCAAAATCAAATTTGCTGTGTTGCATTACCATGCAATGATTTTATCTCCACTAAGCCATGCTTTAATTTGAAGAACGTCACCATATCATCTGAGTTTTACAGATGTCACAGACTATATAATAATTGCTATTATTAATGTCTGTTTTGGAACAATTTCATCACAAATTCCACATAGATATTTACACTTCATTTTTTATCATATCATCAGAGCACATCTGCTCTTTTTCAAAACTGCGGCCTGGAAGAGATGAAACAAAATTTCCTTCTTTCCCATCTATGTGGATGCTGTGGGTTTTGTGAAAGCACAGGTTCATGAGAATCAAAGTTCAATACACTGCTAAATCAGAGGTTGTCCTCCTGAATAAATATCCCATCCACAAAAGCCACAACCAGCAGTTCTTTTCTTTCTCTCAGATTTCAAAAAATGCAAAGAATTTAAGAAGTTACTCTAATTACAGAACAAACTGAACAACGCCGCTCAAGATATAGAGCATTAATAATTTGTCATGTACCTGGTTGAAGTTCTAAGCACTAATTTAGACTTGGCATGTACCTGGAAGGAGGAAGATTTCTGCTGCCACTTATCAACTCATCAAACTACACTCCAAAAATCTGACAGGAGCATTGAATTATGATCTACATTTTCTGCAGAATATCCATGATTCATTATTAGCTTTTTTGCTTTATGATAATAACACGCTAGCAGTTTTTCCCTGGGAACTATTAACCCAGGATTTTCAGACACATTATGATATTAACTATCTCCACAGCATTTTCATCAAGTAGAAAAATATTATTTGCAATTTACAGATGTGCAAACAGAGGCATAAGGCATACCATCACTGCATAGCATTAAGTCTATCTGTAACTATGGGAGGCATTCACTACTTGAACTAAGCAGGGTTTGTATTGCTCTCTGAACTTCTACAATCTGTTAGAAGCCCTGAGATGCTAAGAGCTATAAATCATTGTTGCTATTAACAGCTGGTGAATTCCTTGGGGAGGTGTTCCTCCTGCATAGACATAATGATAATATGATGGAAGCTGCAGTTCATTGCTAAAATGGCCCGAGAAGGATTTCAGCCACCCACATCTGCAGTACTAGTTGGGTGGAGCTTTGTTTTCATTTTTTAATCATAGCTTGTGAAGGATATTTGAAAGGAGAATGATAGTTTTAAGGAGAATGAAGAAAACTATATAAACAGGGAATTTTAGGGGAACGGTAGGGAAACTATACCCCCCTCAGCTGCCCACATTCCCAAATAAATCACTGTCCTTCGCATGTGAGGGCTGTTTGACTTCCTACAGGAAATGTGTTTGATACATCTCTGTCCATTTCCTGGCGAACATATGTCCATATTGCAAATGTCAGCATTACAACAGGCACCTCTGCCAGCAGTCCTAAAAAAACCCGAGGTGTATCTGAGCTGCAGCAACTTCTCCTCTCACTCCTGTAGAAACCCCAATGAGTAGTACTAGCATTGGCCATGAGTGTGCTCACAGGAGGGCACTGCCTTTTCTGCAGATGAAGAACGGGTTTCCATTGTGGAAGCTGTCAATTTGACAAGTTTTGCTAGGGCTAAAATACCCTTTAGTGATGGGAAAGTCCTTTGCAAATGTCTTTTGCAAATGTCAGCTGTCCCATGATCCCTGGTATTTCCTGTGCTATTAGTTTATACATTCTGTTTCCATTTTGCTGGCCTATAGTATTTTAGAAGTGACCTGAAAAATTTCATTTGTTACTTCCTGCATTGCAAAAGAGATACTTGATGGCTGAAATTCTTGAAAATGTGTCAACTGCCAGTTATATTGCATGGTCACAGTGCAGCTCTGTGCTGGTCAAGGATTGTAGGTGTTTCCATATGTTTGATATGCAGCTACTGATTAAGAGCTAGACTTAGTATCATGCTAAACAACTGTAATATTTCACCAGGGCAGTAACATACGGAGGTATTTCAGGCTTATCTCAAAAAGCAAGCTGAGGTAGGTACATTAATTGTGTTAGCTGAAATCCAGGGTAAATTTACCCTGACAGACCATCATATTGACATGGATATGCTTCTTCTGGTATCTGTGATAGCTTTTTTAATTAGCTGATTCTGTAGACAGCACTGATTTGTATCAGGCAGATACACTGTATGATCTAATCGAGTCTAACTAAGCCCAGGGGTATCTTAATGCCAGTCAATGGAGCATAGGAAAACAGACCATTATCTGTCATAGCAGAAAACTGTAGTCAAAGGCTGCCAGGTCATGAAGTTATGTCAGATATGGTCCTTAGACTGTAGTTTATCTGGGTGTGTAACTGAGGATTTAGGATACAATGGCTAACTTACTTAGACAAGAGACTCCTAATTTTTAGACATTTCTGGTCATGACTCATCGCTGCTGTGCAGCCCACTCTACTGTTCTGACCAGATAAAACCACAGCTGAATCCTATGTACAAGCCTCGGTTTTAACAGCCTCACCTGCTAAATGGAAGTAGATTTGAAAAGACTCTAGCAATATTGCAAAGGTACAGACATCCCTCCTTCCTCCTTTGTATATTCATCCAATACCATCTTTTTTTTATGAGAGCACAGGCTTAGGTAGATTAATCATATTTACCATCTTCATAGGTAAGTTCATGCCACATGCCAATGCCCACTGACTGTCTGTGCTTTAAGGCCAGGTAGGCGGTTAATAGTATCAGAGTTTGATAATGAACTTCCTGATTTTTCCAAAGCATCAAAAGAGAGATGCAGCTTCACTGCCTGCTTACTAGTTAACCTTCTAAATCCCCTATTGCAAAGCCATTAATCCATTATCACAGAATATAAACCTCCAGATAATCCTAGCAACAGTCTTATAGTATCAAAGCATGCTTTGGATTGTCTGTGTCAAGCCACTAATGCACAGGTCTTCGGAGCAGATACTGTACTTTGTCTCTGCTTCCAGTTTATTAGTTCCCAGAGCAAGAAAGTCAGCAAAGAGGCCAATGTATAAATACCATATGGAGTTAGCAGGCCCTTTTGAAGGTGAACTGAGGTATCAGAGGTAACAGAAGTGTAGAAGGCCACAGCAGATATGAATGCAGGTGATGAGGTTTTATAAAACCTGTAAGGCTGGAAGAAGACTTTCTGGGCATAAAATCCCTGGGCTCAGTTCTCTGAAACCTAATTCTGTAATACCACTTTTAGAGAAATAAAATGGTGAGGAGGGGTGGGGGAAGGTTTGCCTGCTTGTCTAAAGAACGGTCACCATGTGGTCTCCTAAACGCTGTTTCTCTCCCCCAGGAAAACTTGCAGAAGCTGGTACACATTGAGCACAGTGTGAGAGGGCAGAGTGGCCTCCTCCAGCCAGGAAGGGTGAGTGCTGCAGGCAGACCTATGCTGATAAGGGCATTGTTTCCGGCCAGCTATATCTCTGATTGTGTGGATGGCCAGATTTCAGACGTCTACAGGTGTTGTTTCCTGAGCTACTGTGATAAGAGTTGGAGCACTGGTTTGTGTAAAAAGCCATCACTCTGGCAGTGCGCAAAGAGATGTGCCGAGAGCCTCAGGCTGGGAAAGACATGCATTGCCCCTGCTTTTACACAGAGAAGCCATTTGACTTTTCACTCCAGCTGTCCTCAGCCACCCCATGCGTAGTGTGTTTTGATGGAGCTGCTGTTTTCCTCCCTATATACTCCTGTTGAAAGGCTGCAACATTAGCAGGAATCACTTGCAGCCTGGAAAGGCTCAGAGTTTTATTTGGCTGGGTAAGAGCCTTAAATCAGGGGAAAATATTTGTTTTCAAATTTATATCCTCACCATTCCCCAATGGTGCTTTTAATGCAAGACATCGTTTTTAAGCAACACATGAACAGAAGTGTGGGAGAGTATATAGCTCTGTATTGCTATCTGCATCAAATGCAAATTTCTTCTCCTGGCTTTCAAACCTATCCAGTTTCCTCAGCTCCAACCTGCCTCTACACTTCAAAAGATTTCTTTCTTGAGTTCTGCAACTCTAAATTTCCCTTCAGTACACCAATATCTTTAGCAAAACTCATGAAGCAATTTTAAAGGCATGCATACTTGTAAGGATCCTCATCAGCCAAATACTGCAGTCAACCGCTATTTTTTCTCTAACAACATCAGTATTCTCCCTTGCCCTTGCCAGGTAATGCTTTAACAAATTCTGCAAAGCCCAGCATACAGAATTTGGAGGATTGGTCTCTTTGATTATAAATTGTTCTAGAGTGGAAAACTGCACCAGATTCTGTTCTCCATCTGAAAAGAATAGATGACTGACTGTTAATCCACTGATGTAGTTCAGTTATTCTAGACCTTTTCAAATGTTACTGCAATTAAGTTCTAGTATGCTGGTTTAGCTGCTTACGTACATAGTCCTATCTACATACATAGTAACACTATGGACCAACAAAAAGTACTGTGTTTGCAAAGACGTACAGATTATGTATGCAGGCATAGTTATGTGGATGTAGTGTGCCGAAACCTGAGGTTTCAGCTTTTCTTTTTGGTCTGTCTATTTTAGAGGATTTTTAAAGACAAGAGTTCTTTTCTGAAGCCCATTACATGTTAGCTTTGCAATCTGTGACAGTCACCTCTGGGCACAGTCCACGGTGCAGAAGCAGTGGGCTGAGGACAAGTGGGTTTGCAACCCATTCGGTTCTCATACAAAAGCAAGCCATGAAGAGCAGCAGGGCTAACCCAGGCAAAGGCTAAACCTGATCATAAGGAGTAAGGCTAGAAGCAAGTGTTGAGATATCTATCTCTTCCTGTGCTGATGAAAGCAGTTAGAGTAGCTCTTTCCCCAGGAGGAATATTCTCTTTTCTCAGTAAGATTCAGAATGAGAAGTCTCAGGATTATAACCTGTTTTTTCTCCTTCAGATCTTTGTTAAAGAGGGAACACTGATGAAAATCTCTGGCAAGAATAGGCACCCTCGGCATTTGTTCTTGGTAAGATTTCTTTTATATTTTTACTGTCTCTCTTGTATCTTCTCCTGCATTTATGCAGCCCTGAACCCTGGCAGAAACTTTCAGACTGCAAGTCATTTAACCATTAGCAGTGATGTGGTGAGTCATTTTCTGTTGTTAAGGGGGCTGTAGCCCTTTTCACACGTCCCATTGGCCCTCCATACAGGAATACGGGCCGTGCAGCCCTCCATTTGTGCCACAGCTATGTACAGCCTTGACTACGCCATAATTTTGCAAAGGAGTGCAAGTTTCCAAGGTGATCAGGAGGATGGGAGCTCCTGAATACTTTCAGCAATTAAACTTCACACTTGAAAGTCCAACCCGAAGGCCTTAGGAGATCTGATTAGAAGCAACAGAGAACACCCCACTGCTAAAGTTTATGAAAGCTTTCTTTGGACTCACTTGGGAGAGACTTGTATCCTTGAAGCTCAAGGACTGGGTTTTAGTTCCTGCTGTCCACATCTATGTAAATTACCCGATAACTGTGTGCATGGCCTAGGTATAGTCCCTCTGAACACACACCTCCAGCTTCCTGTTGATTAGAGCAACAGTTTTCAATGACAGTTTGCCAAATTCTTCTAAGAGTTAAGAAAAATGAACCTTTCATCAGTTGGCTGGAATACCCTTCACAAAATTGCAGGTATTTGCAAATCAAAACAGATTTAAAACCACTGTTTTGGAGATATGCTATTAACACTCATGCTCTCTGTTTTGCATTACACGCTACATTGAGCAGTTAGAGACTATCTGAGACTCCAGGCTCCTGAGCTCTGTTCCCAACTTTTCAGGTAGCTTATTGTATAACCACAGGCATTTTTATGCATTTATCGGTATGAAGGGGAAAATAATACTTGCCTATGTCATAGGAGTTTGTTACCTGCTTACCTGTTAATGTTTGAAAAATTCTTTAGAGGTCCTTCCCAGAAGAGCTGTAAAGAACTGAGCATTACTGCTGCTATTAACATTAAAGTACTGTTTGCAGAATTTTTTTAAAAATAAATGGCTTATATGCCTGGAATACGTTATTTGCTGTAAATGCTGACAGCTTTTCACCCTGGGACCATTGTGAGGAGGAGAAATGGCTTATTACAGAAGTCATACATTCTGCCATTAATTCTTCTTATTTCTCCCTCTTATTAATATTTCCTATTTGTGCATGAGTGGATGCACAAGCTTCTTTGCCTCCTCGATCATGTATTGCAGTAATTATCAAAGATCAGTTGGGATGGGACACAGTCCTGGCACTGCACTTTTCTGATGGCTTCATTGGTTTCTGTGAAAATTCAGACTTTCATGTACTGAAAGTGATGGATTTCACCCAAATCTTTGAATATGAGATTGCTGCAGTGCTGTTTTACTGAGTTGGCATCAATGGACTGTAACAACAGCAATAAATGTCAAAATCATGACTTTGTTGCAGCCAAGGGAAAATGGCCATGCTAGAATCTCCAGGAGCTGGTCTTAAGAAACAGTGTTCTCAGCAGTAGTAACTCCGAAGCCTACTGATGACCACTTCATAACAGATGATACTTGCTTCCTTACCGATGTCTCTTCTGAAACACTCACCTTTGCTAGTATTACAAAAACATTTTGGAGTTGTGGCTAAAGCTGGGACGAAATTCCAAGAAGTTGTTACCATTTCATCTTCCAGTGTGTTCGTAACTGCCATCATAATCCACTACTATGGCAAATAGTGAAGTGTCACAAACCTAGCTATTATAACTGATATAGAGAATTTAGAAGCAAGATCAGAAATCAGGTTGGTAATAAACATTGAGAAGAAAGTAATTTAAACCTGGGATAAACTGGGATAAATTTCAAGTAGTCCAAAACAGTTGTATCAGCTTGAAGGTCACAAGAGGCTGAAAGTATTACTGGAACAAAGAAAGCACAGAAATGAGTTTCTGGCACTTTCTAATTCAGGAACTATTTTTGATTCCTGGGGAGAGTTCAGCTGCTCAAACCCAGATGTTAACTGCAAAGAGAGAAGTGTCTCTCGGCAACTGGAGACATTACAGTAGCCAATGTCCTGTTGTTAATAGATGCTCTCAGTATTCAGAAACAGCTTTTTTTTCTTCCTTTCAGTCAGAAAGGCAAACTATGACCAAACGTGCTGTCATGCAAAGTATGTGGTGGAGCTAGACTAAACCATAGTGGTCACTTTCAAGAACCAAGAGACACATAAAACTGGCTTCTTTCCTGCTCTAACACATAAAGTTGCAACCACTTCAGGCTTCCTGTATTATGTCTCCTGTTGGGGCAGGGCAGGGGTGACTGGATCTTGGAAAAAGTTTGAAACTTACTGGCAAATATCTGCCTTTGTGTTCAGTGATTTTTTTACTCAGTCTCCTCTACCCTGAAAGCTCCTCAGGTTGCAGAGCAATGCCATGTATGGTGAAATTGCAGGAAAGTGAGTCACTGTGGTATATGGTAATTCCTGCATTAACACCTGAATGGTTTTGTATTATCTGCTTGTCACTGCTAATGCTGTGGATTCTCTGTTGTGCCACCACCACTCATGCCACAACCACTCATGCATTGCTTAACAGACTATTTAGCCTGTGGATACATTAAGACAACTACTGCATAGCTATGGCAACGTATTTTCATCTTGGCATATAGCATCCTTACTGCATCAGTCTTAAGGCCCTACCAACCATTACTGCCAACACCTTTTTGTAACAGCCAAGGCCTGCATGAACATATCCTTACTTCTGCCAGTGCATCTAGCCCAACCCAGCTGCTATGTTGATTCTGATGCTGGGGGACACTGTGTGGAAAAAAAACCCAACCCAAAACCACAAAAGCCCAAGACTAGAATAATCTCCTAAACACTGTCTCTTAAAACCCACGTTTATTTAAAGCCCTTATCTTCTAAGGACCATATCATAATCCTTTGAAGCCACTGGCAAAACTCAGGTAGGATAAGAATTTGTCCTAATGTATTAATCAAAAAAACCTTTCAGAACCAGCTGGTTTTTTGATGCTTCACATGTCAGCTGCCGCTCTAAAAGATCACCAGAAGCTAACATGTATAGCTGTAGTTTGGTTTAGCTTTGCATTAAATAAATGTATTTACCTTAGCTACCCAAAACAGATTTTTACATGAACAGCATTTTCTGAAGTTCTTAGTAGCGAACTTACTCTGACTGAAGCTAAGGGAAGCCCAGGACCTGGAGAGAATTTCAGTGGAAGAGTATACACTGAAGGATAACCCTGAGAATTTAACCCCTACACATCCCAGGAGATGAGCCCACCAAACTAAAGTTGTAGTTAGAATATGCTATAGAAATTGGGTGCGTGCCAGACTCCTACTTGGCCTGTGCATTCAGGGTGTGCTTTGGTGGTGTGCGTGCTTGTGCTTTGAATATATGCCCATAAGGAGCGTTGTATGTCTGTGCACAGCCCACATAGGCACGAGTGTGTAGGACACACATTTAAGGGTTTTTGATGTGCATATGTTTCTGCGGATGTATGTTGTGTGTCTCACAAGGTTACTTGAGCTGGCTGTTTTGTGCAGGCTGATGGTATTGTTGAATCTGGTGTTTCCTGGCAGGATGTTTGGTGAGTTTTGCTGTGCGCCTGTTTCCTGAGTCCAGTCTCTGTTTACAAGGATGTTGGGGCCTCTTTGCAGCACAGTATGGACTGCTGACACTGGCAGGCCCCTTAACTGCCCCCCAACCACAGGACTTTGCAACACAGGCACTCTCTCTTATCTCACCCTTCCAAGAATTTCTTTACAAAGGCTGCTTGTGTTGCAAGTGGGGTGCGGGAAGCTGCTGTCAAATGGGAGACTGTTTAATGCTCTAGTTGGCAGGGCTGGAGTATAGGAGGTTCTGGAGTCAGAGCTTGGAAAATGCAGCTCCAGCACACATTCAGGCTGCTCCACTGACACTCAGGGGATGTTTAACACAGACTTGAATAGAACAACACAGGGTTCATAATGAACTACCCTTTAAAACATTCAGAAAAACCAAGCACGTGGTAGGAGCTTTTAGACAGAGTGCATTGCATATGGATGCCAGCAGTTCAGCAGGGCATAGATAAACTTGTTTGGATCAATAAATTTGGACACTGTAGGTTAGAAAACTTGCACTGACCTCTAATGTTACTGGGTTCCTGTCACAACAGAGGGGATTATAAAATGAAGGGGGAAAAAAGAAAAGTAGTAACAGAAAAAAAGACAATTAAAGAGCAGACGTATCCTTCTTTGTGTTATCAACTGTTGTTTTGGGGACTGTGTGTGTGCATGGAGCAGTGTAGAATAGGAGTATTTGCTCCCATGTCAATATCTGAGCAGTTTGGGGATCCCAATTATACAAACGTTTTCTGGCAAACAGAAGTGGGTCTGAAGCCCAAGGACTTCTGGGAACTCCCCTGGGGGTTGTGGCAGTCGATCTCTTCTACCACAGATTCCTGAGGGGCTGCAAGATCAGCTTTCATCATGGCCTGTCCTCACTGCTTCAGGGAACTGTGCAGTGTGAAGCAGGAGGATGCATGAAACCAGTGGTACTGATGCTAGTTTGGTCCATACCATTCATATAGCCATGACTCAGCTCTCCAGTGTAGATGTGGCAAAGGAGACAGCAGTGAGTGCAAACCCTTTCTTTCTTCATGAATATGTGTGCCTTGCTTAGCAAGATTTGAAATATTTGTCATAATTTCATTGTGTCAAGCTGTGGTTGGGGGGACCTCAGAGTCACAGCCCACCACTATATACTGTGGGGGAGAAAAACAGAAGGGGAAAAAAACTCCAGTGGGCAATAATAAAGCAAAGTCATCATTAATGTTTATTAAATCTTGAGGTATTAACCAGAGCTGTCGTGACAACAGTATGAACCAGGGTGTCATCCTTAATCAACTTTATCAGTAATAAAAGAATGAGCTGCTTTTTAAAGAAATATATAACTTTTCACATAAATAAAATAAGTGGGGTTTGCTGTTCAAGAAACCCAGTAGCACATTATGCCAGAATCCTGAAAATCTCTCTCAGGAGTTCACTTCCTTGGGCTTAGTGCCCATAACTAGTTACCTTTTCTTGTGGTTTGAAACAAGCCTTAAGTACTGGCACTGATGAGTGGCAGAGGAAGTCCTGTTTTCTCATATAATCCTTTGAACATTCAGGAGATAGCAGAATCACCAGGCAAACATGAGATTCTCTTATTTCACAAGGTATTCTCTTAATGTTAGCAATAAAGTCTGCCTGTCTTTTTACCTTTTTCCCACCTGGCTGCTGGAGTCCTAGTTGCTACTAGTAATATCAAGTGAAAATAGCTTTCATCTGCTTTTCACTGAAAGGTTTATGTTTGCTCAGTTTTTTCTACCTTAGCCTCCTAGATACTCAGTGTGCAGTAGGTTGTGATGAATTTTCAGGTTATGCATAGCCCTGGTTAAACTGAGAATCATCATGTGGTCAGTACTGTGCAGGTGTCACTGTGGTGATTGGATTAATGTTAGCATGGAGGGTAATTTATGGAGCAATAAGTAAATCACAGAAAAACTCTGTGACAAGCCATTTGTCATCTTGTTCTAAGGAAATCTATTGTGTTGTTGCAAAAGGAGTAAATACTCCACTTCAGACTACAGAGAAGAGAACATGAGACTCCTGTTCTGACTCGTTAGTATGTTTTTATATCCTCAGTTGAGAAGTGTTATATTAAAAGAGCTTTAAACTCCACATGAGTTAAGACTTACTAGAAGGACACAGAGAAATACACAGTAGAGTGGCCAATGCAGGAGAGCGTGGGAGTCTTTTTGTTAAAATGTTAGAATGAAATGTTTCAGCATTTTCTACAAAAATATTGGCTGATCCTACTCAGTAAACTCAATTCAATTTTTAAAAGTAGTAAAATTTGAAGTAAAAGTTTTGGGGAAAGTCACTCTTCAGTATATTTTGGCTCACGTTAATGGGAATCTGCATTTTAAAGATGGGCAGCTAATGCACATAAGCCTGATTTGCTGTGAATCAAACAGCTATTTAATGAACTCGTGTCCACGAGTGAACTCATGACCCTAATAAAGGCAACAACAGTTTTGTTGTTAAGTCCAAGGTGAAGGATTTAATCCCATGAGTATTAATTCCATGTCATTCTTCTTTAACCATTGTTCCTGCTCTGTAAGAAAGCTGAACTATGACCTTTTAAGAAAACATCCATAAGGCTCCACTTTCCGTTTTTTTTCAGGCAAGCAAATTAGTGAAAATTTTACACTAGCAGTTTTAGGTGGTCAGGCAGTACTATCAAGACCCCAACAATTCCAGTCATACAGGATACATTATTTTATTGCCAAGTCATTCTTTAGTTTCCTCCTTTCTTCTCTGCGTCTCTCTTTATCACAATTTTCCTTCCAAAATATAATATTATTACCATCCAATTGGCTATATTTAAATGTCTTTGTCACAGAGGAATCCAAGTGAAGCTGGTTTCTGTCTAGTTTTTAATTTCTTGAGA
The DNA here is from genome assembly GCF_000699145.1 of Aptenodytes forsteri. NCBI lineage: Eukaryota > Metazoa > Chordata > Aves > Sphenisciformes > Spheniscidae > Aptenodytes > Aptenodytes forsteri. The sequence goes on along the minus strand of NW_008794173.1, from coordinate 3,852,023 downwards.
ATTTCTGCATTTAAGATGCCTTGTCTCTGGCCTTACCCAGTATTACCTATGCCTTGTTTTTACATTGCCTTGCACATCTTTGTTCATAGTATCCCAGTTCAGTAATCAAGGGGCTGTCCGAGTTTATGCGTATTGGTACTGATGTGAGAGGCCTGGGAAAGACAACAAGAGAACATGACCTGCTCATTCAAGTAAAGCAGAGAATGCATACACACAAGCATTACTTTGGCAATGTTAAGGCCCACAGATACTGCTATTCCTTCTAGTAGTAAGGGGAGGCCAGCAAAGACCTACAAGGTCCAGTTCTACTGTTTCATTTATTTGTTTGTTGGCATGAAGGTAAAAGGCTGCAATAATGTCTATAATTAAGTTCGGCAAACAGCAGAGAAGATCTGATCCCATTTAGTATGAAGCTGTTTGAAAAACATGCATTCTGCAAGGAGCTGTGAGAACTATGGAAATATTTGGGGTGTTAAGGTACAGATTTTTTTTCCTCATAAAATGAAAAAAAGTTTCTCATTTTTGCCCTTCCAGGGTCTCTGCTGCAGCCCACAGACTCAGCAAAGCTGTCATATGTCTAGGCGAGTTTTGCTAGGAGTGAAGTACAGTTACTGCTCTTAAATATCCAAACCATTCCTCCCGGAATCATTCCTCCAGATCGTGGCACCTCTCCTCACCTCCACTTCCTTTTTGCCCAGAAAATGGAAGTCCGTGAAGCCCAGCCCTACCCCTGACCTCACTACAGCTTCACTGTCAGGGGGACCCTGAGAGAGTCAGAGCTGCAGCATCCTGGGAAGTTAGTTGGTATTGCCACATGGTAAATGCAGAGCCTCCCTTCCCAACTTGAACATGGCATTGCCCTTAAAACAAGCAGCAGTTTCACCCAAGCTGAATAAAAAAGAGCTGATTATCTACTTGCTTAGCCATTAGCAACAGTCAAAAATGGGAAGAAATCAAAGTCCTGGATGCAGACTCCCCGGAGTTTTGTGGAAATGCGGGTCTTGGTCTAAGCTGTGTGGCTTGGGCCTGTCTTTAGTAACAGTCCTAGCAGTTCATCAAGTTACTGCTTGTTCTGTGTATCCCCCCCAGGAGTAATGGGCAGGCCTGCAAGCCATGTTGCAAATTATTGATTTTGTCTTTCTCTTCATATAGATGAATGATGTTCTGCTGTACACATATCCCCAGAAGGATGGCAAATACCGACTGAAAAACACCTTGGCTGTGTCAGGCATGAAGGTAATGCCTCATCTGTATTATAGTTGGAATTAAAGTTGTATAGTGGGCTGTTAGTGCTTTGCCGGTTTATGTCTTATATCCAGCTGAGGGCAAGGGGGGAGAGGGGATGGACCTGTTGTCAGGGGATTCCCTTGCCTCTTACAGGAGATACAAGGAAAAATAATATAAAGCTAACATATAGAAGATTATCTATAAGGCTGTGACTTAGTACGACAGCCTTATTCAGGCTGCATAAATAATACAAGCCAAAATCAGATTTACCATCTGATCATGAAACTGGAGACAGAAAAGATTTATTATCCCATTTTGTCCATTCCTCTCTTTTTGTCTCCAGCCAATACATGGTTGTTCCCTACAACATATTCACTAGGGCTTATGTCTGCCTGGTTTTAAACTCCTGCCACTCAAAATTTACATAAGCTTTCATTTGCCTGGTTTTCATGTGCCCTTTAACTGTTTTCATCAAAAGCATTAATGGGTTCAAAAAGCGATTAGCCAACTTTACGGGGAAAAGGTGTATTGGGAGCTATTACATGCAATGATATAAACATAGGCTCTTCTTCAGTAAATTTCTAAATTGCAGATTACAGAAACTGGACACAATTGTCCTGTTCTTACACTCTTTCCCTAAGCATCCATTGGCACCAGTACCTGTACAACAGGAGATATTGGGCTGGAGGGCTCTTTGCTTCTTACTTAGCCATCCATTACATACATCCCGCCAAGAACCTTCGTAACTGTTCTATCGCTAATATGCCTATGCCAAGTTGTATTTATGTGAAAGAGGACTTGAAGTGGCAAGTCAGGAGTTTGGGGATCTGGGAAACATGCAAGATGAGAGTTACTAATCATTAATTCCAGCGGTATGACACAGGTGGGTTGAGGTGTTATGAAAAGGTGGGAGGCTGATCACCCTAGAGACCTGATAGTCTAAAACTAACTATGGGTTCCCAGTTGGGGTAGGAATTGCCAAAACACTCTACCATTAACTGAAAAGGAGTTGCAGAGCAAGTACTTGTTGGGGTACATTTGAAGCACTGAGTCACTGGCATAATAGATACTTGTTAATAACAACGTATCAGTAACATGAAGCTATGTTTCTCCTAAGTGGCTGTTGCTATTAGTAGGCAACTAATACACTACATGGCAGGGAAAAGGTTTTAGCTGAGCTGTAGCTTTTCAGTATTTTTTTTGCTCTTGAAGAGCCTTGCTGCAGACAGGCATTCACTGAACTGAAGTGCTTCACTGTATAGTGTCTGCATGTCAGGAAGAAAGTTATTTCTATTCATTCCAAGAATAGCCAAAACTTTTAACCAAAATACTCTGACACTTGTCAGACTAAACATCTCCTAAGCTTGTCACATTAAAATTGAACCCTGATTGATACTTTATCCTTACCTTTATAGTTGGATTAAATGATTTTTTTCCTTTAGCACCACCACCATACTGAAATAGAGAGCATTCCTCATTACACCAGCAATACAAAAGACAGAAAATCCTACCTGCCTATCTCTTTGCATTGAAATATGAAACAGATGGCTGGGACATCATAAATCCATATGCATTGAGACTTGTATGGTGTACTGGTTATAGACAGTTTAACTCATGTCCACATTCATATTCATGGCATTTGTTTCTAGGTCAGCCGCCCAGTGACAGAAAAAGCCCAAAACGTCCTGAAGATTGAATATGATGAATATTGCCTGACCCTGTCAGCAAGGTACTGTCCCCAAACAGCCATGGCAGAGGGTGTTACATTCTAGAGCTGTATCTCTGGATTAGTCTGACCAATACCCAAGACTTAACTGGTGTCTCATTCTTTGTGCTATTGTGACAGACAATGGCTGAGTGCTTGATTACACAATGAAGATACTCATTATAAATGTGAAGCTCATAAACTGTAACTAATTCAACTCATATACTGAGTAAAGATTAGAAGTCGGCTCTTGATAACATCTAAAAGAGAAAGAGAAGAAAGTCTGTTACTAAGAATCTTGAGGGCGCTCACAAGGCATGAGCGGGACAACCAGGGGATCCGGCCTAGCCAGCACGGGTTCATGAGAGGCAGGTCCTGCTTGACCAACCTGATCTCCTTCTATGACCAGGTGACCCGCCTAGTGGATGAGGGAAAGGCTGTGGATGTGGTCAACCTGGACTTCAGCAAGGCCTTTGACACTGTCTCCCACAGCATTCTCCTAGAGAAGCTGGCAGCTCA
>NW_008794173.1:3821269-3847410 GCF_000699145.1 Aptenodytes forsteri | reverse complement strand
AGGAAAAATTTCTTTACTGAAAGAGTGGTGAAACATTGGACCAGGCTGCCCAGGGAAGTGGTTGAGTCCCCATCCCTGGAGGGATTTAAAAGACGTGTAGATGAGGCGCTTAGGGACATGGTTTAGTGGGCATGGTGGTGTTGGGTTGACGGTTGGACTCGATGATCTTAGAGGTCTTTTCCAACCTCAATGATTCTAAGAAGCCTGAGTCCCTTCCATTATCTTTCACACTTTTTCTCTGTGACACTAAGAGTATGTTATATCTCCCTTTTGTAAGTTCCCTTGTTACCTCACAGCACTAGGGTTGCAAAACTGCTGGAGAAAATAGTAATTAGGTAATACCATACAATAGTTATAAAAGCATTTAATAGTGCTTAAATAACAAAGCCAAAATTAACCTTACTGGCAACCTCATGGGTCTTTCTAATAAAAGGAATTTCACTAATGAGTTTGTGTAGTGCTAGTGCTGATTGCAACTGGGAGTCAGGATCTCTGTCCTGGGATCACAAGCTAATGCCAGAAAGAGATTGTAGGTCAGTTTCTGATCAGAAGACAGCAGTGTACTGTTTTTTTCATGCTTCTAGCCCAAAATGATCCTGCAAATTTACCTAGAGCTACAGCAGACAGGTGGCTGGCTTGATTTTCAGGTGTAGTTTACTACAAAAGACATAGCACACTAGCAGTGGTATTAAAATTAAGTCTTCCAAATAACAAGGTCTTCAATGCTTTTAAATACTGACTTTCCCACCATCAGTCTCCAAGTACAGCATGGCTGGAAACACAGCAGACTTCCCTAAATTACACAGTGCAATAGAAAGACAGGGAGGGCACTTTCTTATTCAGAATCAGAATTTGGAGCTCTCATCCTTCCCAGAGCACTTGCCACCTGTCAAAGCCTTTTTGTCTATTTCCTTTTATAACCAGCAAATGAGAAAATATCTGAGATGTTCTTAGAGCTGCACAGTCATCACAACCCTCAAAATATACACACAGTACTTCTGAATTACCTGCTGCCAGTTACAAAAGCAGGATGTGTACAGTCCTTCTGTATTGTAGAGGGGAAATAACTGCTGCATGTCCCCTTTATTCAGGGCAGCTGAAGTTGTCATCCTAGTGAGAAGCTTGGGATGTTCTGCTTGCATTGTTATGTTGTTTCTTTGCCTTTTGTACTCATATCAAGTCTGTGCTTAGATAGCCTAAACAAAGCATGTGAGGCCACTGCGAGCTGTGTTTCTTTGGTAGTAGATAGAACCAGGGCCTGAGACTAAGGTTGCCCTTCTGATAACAGAGAAGAGCACTGACCCTTATCAGAGCACTGGGATAGAGCCCCTTTCCCTTCCTTGTGCTGCTCATTCTGGGACCGAACTGCCGTAAGTCACCCAAGAACATTTTTTCCTCTCCCTTGCTGTACTGGCTGGCAGAGCTGATGAGACACCGGTGGGACAGCATCCTCTCCTAACCCCACTGCACAACATCCTTGGCCTGCTACACTCACCAAAAGGAGCACCAAAGACAGAAAAGTACCAGAAGGCTTCAAGTGTCCCTAAAGACTGTATCTTTTACTGCTCACACGGAGGTGCTGCAAGTCTGCACTGGAGACCAGTTGTTAACAATCACAACCCAAACCTCAATGCCTTTACACTTGTATGAGACAAGGTGAATGCACTGAGGAAGTATGGCACGAGTGCCAGGGACTAAAGTCAGTAGAATGAGGATGACCAAAGCTCAGAAGTCAACGTGGCTATATGAGCAGATGGCACTGTAAAGTCTTTACATCTCCTGCTGAAAATGGCTCGCTCACCTGAAGAGCCATGTTACTGGCTTGCAGTGAGCTGGTAACAGATCTGAGCACAGAGCCTTTATGGAGAAGGTTCATACTGGTCTTATAACTTTATTTGCATTTCAGAAATGTTGTTCTTGGAAACAGGGGTGACCATGTGGTGCCCATATAAAATACCAGAGCACTGGGAAAATGCAGTGTTACCTCCCTAAAAGGCTAATTCAGAGTAACAGTGGTAGCACTGCAACAGAATCCCATCCCATCCCAGTCCAGTTTCTGTGTTCCATGGATGTCCCCTGCTGTCCAGGGGACTGCAGTGGCAATTTGACCCTCTCTTTCTATTTGCTTAAGGAAGAATATGTGAGCCAACATGGATAACTGATAGCTCAGCACAAAAGGTGCAGCCCAAAAATCACACAAGGACCAAATGTGGTCAATGGTGAATCAAGGTCTGAGCTTCTCTGAGCCTCGGAGGTTCAACAAAAATTCCTCTGAGCCTTCATGCAACCAGTGAAATAGCTAATTAAGAATAGGCCAGTGCCAATTGACATAATTTATCTTACTCATCAGCAGACAGGTGTTATTCCCACATTTAGACACTAATAACCTGTGATTACTGCCTAGACATGTTTAATGGAGTGGAGAAGAGGTTAAAGGGGCCAGTTAGATATCAGGCTTTTCATAGCAGATTGTCCCTCTTATCTGTCTTTCCCAAAGTGGCTTTAATTTACATCACTATATGGGCCATGATTTCCTTCAGGTTTTTATATCATAGCTTAATTCTCAAGTGAAGAGAATTTCCAAGAAAGAATTAGCTAGAGAACGGTTGAAGCCATAACTTCTTTTAGTGCTTTGCAGACTGTGAACATGATTTGTCTGGAAGATACAGACATCTTCAGATTTCTTAGAAGGTGTAATTTGACGTGACTTTTGGTAGTAATAAGGACTGACTAGTAGTGTGACTCTTGCCAGAGATGATCTCCTGTAACATAGCCCCTTGGCTTCCGGAGGTTAGCCTATATGCAGTAGATACACTGGCTCAGAGTTTCTGCTCCAATTTCTGTTCCAGGCTTGTTGAATTTTACAGAGGTTGGTGTTTTTCAGACAAGGGCTTATGCTCATGGTGCAGAGGGATGCTAATCAGAGATCATTGATAAAATCTGGCATTTCCTTTCTTTTTGTGGTTTTTTTTTTTTTTTTTTTTTTAAGACCACAAAAGGCAACTTGTTCTCAGATGTCTTGTTTGGTGGCCTTCACGAGGACAGCTGTGAGGAAATCACAGCTGAACAGCAGCTGGCAATGATGCCATTGCTAATTTTTACAACAAAGTCTAGTGAGTAGCTTTAATGTGAGTAGCTGGTATGACTTGGGGAGGGGAGACCACACTGGGTTGCATTCCCTCCTGTGACTGATGCTGGGAACAGCTAGAGCTGTGCAGTTTCAGATGGACAGGAAGCACACAGTTTGAAGTCACAGCAGGAAAACCAGCTAACACAGGCAGGACAGCTTATGGCTGTAACAGAGCAAATGCATCTGGGAAGTAATAGGCACTAAGAGCCCTGCTGCTTTTCTGGGATAGCTGGACTGGCAGAGAAGCGCAAAGTGCTCACTGTTTTGCCTTGTGCAAAGGGGGCATCTAGGGGCCAGTCTGGAGAACTACTGGCCTCCACGCATAACTGCAACTAGAGGGAATGCAGAACTTCCTTCCCAAATTGCTGTCCTGGCCTCTTGCCAGGAGACTGGAAATTGTCTGTGATGGAGCTAGAGTAAAATGAAAGCGTTCACATCTCCACCATGGGTGACAGACTTCTGCATTTCCCAACACGCAGATCATCTAAGCATCCCATTGTAGAGATGACCATAAACGCACTTACTCTGAGCAACCCATGCCAACGCTACATGCCCTAGAGTGCCTAAAAAAGCTAGGACAGACATGACAAAGAGAGACATGTCATATCGTCCTGTAACATCGTCAAGTAATCAGAGACTTTCGAAAAATTTTCTGGGCATTTAGTTCCTTCTCAGTCACAGTCACCATGGATCTACACTAATCATCCCGCTGAATATGTCCAACAGTCAGTTTTGGTCCTGGTCAGAAAATTACCAGTTCAGTGCAGTGGTGGGGAAAAGCAAACATTCATGAAGTGAAGCTTTTCTCCTCTGATCCAGAAACAGCTTGTTTCAGTCCCTGCTGTGCATGGCATTGACTGCTCTGCTGTATTTCATTCCACAGCTCTTGCTCGGAAAGGGATGACTGGTACAGCTGCATCAGCAGACACATCCCAGATGACTACAAAGCTCACAACACTTCCACTTTCCACAGCAGCGTGGAGGTAAAAGGAGGCCAACTCTTTCAATGCTTGAAAGGGGAAGGGAGGGGGCGGGAAGAAGGAGGGTTATAAAATGCAGTGTTCCTAGTGGCAAGACGTTCTTACTATTTTCATTTAAACCAGTATGCCAAGCTTAAATAACGAGGCTCATCACAGCTCATGGGACACCTCTGAAATGTTAATCACGCTCTATACTCTGTGGTCTTTGCTTAAATAAGAGTTCTTCTGGAGGAAGACTATTTTGTCCTAAAGGGTAACTATTTTGGATGAACTAAAAATAACTAAAAACTTCGTAGATTTTAAGAAAACAAAACTACCCATTAGTTACACTAATATCATACACACAATAAAGTCACTGCCAGTGCAAACCCCACCAGCAATATTCTAATTGTACCAGCACAATTGATGTATATTATTGTTATCTCATTCATTTCAGTTGTACTACTCCCAATTAAGAAGGCAAAGAATGCATCTGACAAAAAATAAAAAAGCTATTTTAGGTTATGTAGAACCCCAGTTTTACTAAATAAGACTAATTGGGGAAAAAAGAGTGCTGGTGAGGCCACACCTGGAGTCTGTGTCCAGTGCTGGGCTCCCCACTACAAGAGAGACAGCTCGCAGGCTGAGAGCTGGGACTGTTCAGCCTGGAGAAGAGAAGGCTCGGGGGGGATCTCATCAACGTGTATAACTACCTGAAGGGAGGGTACAAAGAAGATGGAGCCAGGCTCTTCCCAGTGGTGCCCAGTGACTGGACCAGAGGCAGTGGGCACAAACTGAAACACAGGAGGTTCTCTCAAACATCAGGAAACACTTTTTCACTCTGCGGGTGACTGAGCACTGGCACAGGTTGCCCAGGGAGGTTGTGGCGTCTCCATCCTTGGCGATATTCAAAAGCCACCTGGCCTCGGCCCTGGGCAACTGGCTCCAGGTGTCCCTGCCTGAGCAGGCGGGTTGGACCAGATGACCTCCAGAGGTCCCTTCCACCCTCAGCCATTCTGTGATTCTGTAATTTAATTTTTGAAGACTTCAGAAAGTAAAAAATGAATTCAAAAAACAAAACAGCATTTTCCTTCTGGCCTGAAGCTAATCTTCTTTCAAATATTTAACAAGAAAAAATTAGAAATTAGTTAGTATAGCAACCTAAACCAAATCCTTTTTCAACAAATGAAAAAAGAATTTCTTTTGCAACTCTGCTTCTGATGTAAACCTGAATGTGCACAAGGAGAAATTTGGAGGAATTTGATTTTTCAGTGTTTAAATCCTATTTGTCTGCAGAAGTCTAATTTCCTCATAGGAAACCCTGCTAACAAACAGTCCTTCAAAGGCACAAGCTTACGCTACTTGTGCCAAACACTAAGCTGCTGTGAACTGACAGTGGAGTACCCATAACACTTTGGTGCCAAACGTGAAGTAACACAGCTTCTTAGCACAGCTTATTAGATTGCGTTCAGTTCCACATTGACCATGGCTCCCTGGGCTTGGAGCAAATGCACCTGTACAACACTGCAATGTAGTGCATTCCAAGAAATAGAATCATAGAATCATTGAGGTTGGAAAAGACCTCTAAGATCATCGAGTCCAACCGTCAACCCAACACCACCATGCCCACTAAACCATGTCCCTAAGTGCCTCATCTACACGTCTTTTAAATACCTCCAGGGATGGGGACTCCACCACTTCCCTGGGCAGCCTGTTCCAATGTTTCACCACTCTTTCAGTAAAGAAATTTTTCCTCACATCCAATCTAAACCTCCCCTGGCACAACTTGAGGCCATTTCCTCTCGTCCTATCACTTGTTACTTCGGAGAAGAGACCGACCCCCACCTCGCTACAACCTCCTTTCAGGTAGTTGTAGAGAGCGATGAGGTCTCCCCTCAGCCTCCTTTTCTGCAGGCTAAACAAACAGTGAATACATTTTCTAAAGCTGCTTACATATATTTGGATCAGCCATGGAAAGCATTGATCAGACATGGATTGTGTGGGAGTAAATTAATCTTTGGTTTTACTGTTTTCTGTACTCTCTCTTCCCCGATATAGAACTGTCCCAAGGTATAACGACATAAAGAGCTCAGGCCCTTTTCGATTGAAAGCTATAGAGCTTTTTATGGATATTATTTCAAAAGCTGTTAATAAAAAGATGGCTTTAACTCATGTTCTTACCTGTAATTTGCATATGCAATGAATCAGATCCTTGTCTGATGTGGAAGAGTGTCAGTGCCTGACCAATAATAGATCTACATAGATTTTTACCTGTTGTGATTCTGGCTTTAACAGCACCATGTACTGATGAGCCACAGTCTTTCAGTGCTGAAGCAGCTGTATCTCACTTACAATGTGCATTAGGAATTAGAAAATTTGGGGATCTTAGCAGGTGAAGGTTAGACTGAAATGAGAGGAGAATTGTATATGATGGAGCAGGGCTGACTGAGTGTACTTTGGAAGTGTGGATGCTTCTTCATTTGTTCTTGCTTGATTTTAAGCTAAGGGAAAGGATTGGAATACCCTTGGGTGAGAGGCCTCCTACTTTGGTACCTGTGTCCCATGTCATGATGTGCATGAACTGCGGCTGTGACTTTACCCTCACTTTGAGGCGACATCATTGCCATGCCTGTGGGAAGGTAAGAACTGTACAAGCTTCTCAGGGAGGCTTTATTCACACCTCTAGGACACTGGCTGCCACTGCTGTAACTTCTGCAAATGTGTAGCAACACCAAGACGGGAATTTAACTTCTCACAGAACCTGTTAGTGCATGCTAAATTAGGTAATTAGGTTTCTAATGACTCTAGTAGGAACAACAGTAACCTTCCCTTGAGGGTCAAATTAATTCCCAAAGACTAGTAGTTGACGTCTTACAGGATAATTGTTGCCAAGTCCAGCCATTATATCTGACATACAGCTAGCTCTAGAAACAATGAAGCAATACACTAAAAATATAGGCTCTGTTCTGGACCAGAGCAGTAGCACATCTATAGTCCATGTCCTTTTCCTAATAACAACTGGTAAAATTATCTTCCAAGAAAAGTGAAGAAACTCAGCAGTAGAGCATGGTTTGGTCAGTGACCAAAGGGAAAGTTTCCTCTGTGCTCCATTGAAGAGCTGCTGCCTTTTGCCCTAAAGCCAAGGGAATCTATAAGCTTTCTTGGTTTTGTCCCTTTATCACTGACTCTAAAGATTTGTTTATACACATAAACCTGCAGTTCTGTTTTAAACCATGACTGTCTTTTAGCCTCAGTGATTTTTTTTTAATCAAACTATCAGTAATTTTTGCTAGTATGAAAAGGCATTTACTTAATCTTCTTTCTAATTCCACAGAGAAAATCAGTCTGTACCTACACAGGGATAGCGGGAACATGCGAGCTTGCTTAAGAAAACAATGTTACTAACAAAGCTATGAAAACAGAAGTAATGTTAAAGTGGTCTTTCTGTGATTCACTAGTGGGAAGGTATAAGTTCCTGGGGAGACAGGCACAGCAATGGTGTGCAACCAAAACCAGTGATCAATTCTGCTTGGCTTACGACAGTGTAAATCTACAGCAATCACATTTCAGCAAGTAGACTTACTCTGACTGCCACAGTTTTAGGAGTCATATTTGGTCCGCTACCCATCTTCCTCTCCCAACCAGCTCAGAGGATTTGTTTTGTACTGCATATATATAAATTTAAATTATATTCACATACATCTCTCCTTGCTGGAACAGATTATATGTCGAAATTGTTCAAGAAACAAGTACCCTATGAAGTACCTCAAAGATCAAGCAGCCAAAGTCTGCGATAGCTGCTATGTGGAACTTAAGAAAAGAGGTAAGGTTTCTTCATTCCTGGCAAAACTGACAAACCCATTTCCTGCCTGTATAATGGGGAGGCTTTAGGATCTGCCTACCATGCTGTGTTTTGTTAAAGAGGACTTCTCATTTCAAGCACAAGGCATGTGTATTGAGGTCCCAGGAGTGCCACGCTGTGTGACAGCTAAAACTGTTTTAGTAAGCCAGGTTCCCCGAGGGCTCCCCTGGCCTGTTGATAAACTAGAATAATGATAAAAATTATGTCCTATGAGGAGCAGCTGAGGACTCTGGGTTTGTCTAGTTTGGAGAAAAGCAGGCTGAGGTGTGACCTCATTGCTCTCTGCAGCTTCCTGAGGAGGGGAGGTGCTGATCTCTTCTCCCCGGGATCCAGGGACAGGACACATGGGAATGGTTCAAAGCTTCTTCAGAGGAGGTTCAGACTTGACATTAGGAAACACTTCTTTACCCAGAGGGTGGTCAAACACTGGAACAGGCTTTCTAGTGAGGTGGTTGATGCCCCAAGCCTGTCAGTGTTTAAGAGCCATTTGGACAATGCCCTTAATAACATGCTTTAACTTTTGGGCAGCCCTGTTGGACTAGATGATCATTGTAGGTCCCTTCCAACTGAAATATTCTATTCTGTGATGTAATTATAGGTGGTAGCTCTTCCCTGTCATTTCTAATGAATTATCCATTAAAGTAAAACAGTGGCTTTACAGTTCCTCACTGTCCTCATCCATGTTGTAGCTTTTACAACAAGAAATGCTGAAGTAAAGTGCAGAGTCAGTAAGAGCTTTTCTACATGGGGAGTTTATCTAGTTACAGATGAAAGCATGAATTCAAAGCAGAAGAGCTACTGCCTAACTAGAACTGTGTATTATTGTCCTACTCTATAAGTCCCTTTTCTGATTTAAATACACATCCAAATCAAAGATAAAAGGGGGGGCAGTGGTTACATATATATGAACAGAGAATGAACAGGAAATAATGTTCTTGCACAACTATTCATGTGGACAATCTCTAAAAGTAGGCACATTATATTGTCAAGGATAAAAAGGAGGGGACAGATGAAGTTTAGTTTTTCCATCCTGATTAAAGAAATTCACACTAGCCAAGCAAACACATGAACAGATGCTGTCACAACAACCAAAGAAGCATCCGCAAGCCACTGTGTGTCCAAGAAGTGATAACTCAGATTTGTGCTAAAACAACGCTATACTTTACTAAGAGCTTCCAGATAATGTGTGTTGCCAGAAGTGAGATCATGAAGATATGAACTCAGACAAGTGGGGGTTAATGGAGATTGACAGAGACAGAATAACTCTCTCCCATGCAGAACTCAAAAGAGAATGGTTCATACAGAAAGAATGTCCAATTAGTGAATCTATCCTGCAAAGGTGTTACAGAACATAGAGGGGATAGATAGAAAAGCCATTTGCTTAATGCTGATTTTAAATTAGAAGAAAACAAGCTGTGTTTTGTGCTTTGTCAGCTTTCTTGCAGGATTCTTTCAAGTAGCTGTAGGTTATTACCATTAACCTAGGGTGCCATGAAACCCACCCATCTAATCAGACTTAAAGGGGTGATTTGAAAGAAAAGCTAAGTAAAAACCGGCTATGGAGGAGGCATTGCATTTTCCTTAGTCATCTGTGTATCTCTTACCCCTAGTCTAATATGTACCGATTCATCCATTTACCCCTTCCCTTTCTGAATTTTCTTAATCTTGCAGAGCGGCCACTAAGTGTGAGCTTCCCTCCAACTTCATCCAGGTGTTCAAGCAGTGCCTTCTCCTCTGTTTTCCACAATATTCATTATTCATCTTTTAAGAAACAGAAGAAGATCCCTTCAGCTCTTATGGAGGTAGGACCAAGCTGCCTGAGAAAGGCAAGGAACTGTAGAGAACTGTGCACTCATACTTCAGCAGCTATGTTTATAATTTATTCTGTGTGCAGTGGGCTCAGCCCATGCCCTCGTCTACTTTCATCATGCAATTATTTTTTTGTTTTTCACAATAGTGTTTAAAATACAAAATACTCTGAGCTCTGAAGATGCCACAGAAGCTTCTTGAGCCCACTGAGAAACCCAATTAGAGCAATGTACTTTAATTTGCTCATCAGCCTGTGAAGTCTTTAGAAAACTAAGGCGACTTCAAGGTACTAAATAGTAAAACAAGGCAGATCACAGACAATGACAGGTATCAACAGAGCATGATATACTGTTGACCAGTTACCTTTTTTGACAAGACCCTTACTTCTGAAATCTTACTTTGATTTCAAGAGAAATAAAATACTGCTTACTTAGGGAATAGACTCTAGTCCTTGGCAATCAATTCAGGAGCATACATGTTTAATCAGGCACCTTCCCTCCAGCTCAAACCAAACTATTTCAAATCAAAGGGTTAAAATCTTGATCCCACCAACGTAAACAAATAAAATTCCCACCAATTTCAATGGGGCCAGGATTTCTCCAGCTATATTAGTTTTCTTTCTAGGTACAAGGTGCCAATCATGTTGATGTAGTCTAGGTAGCTAAGTTGCCCATTGAACTCAAGCACACTAAGGTACTCCCATTTCACTGAAATCAGCAGGTATTCATTGTTGTATTAAAGAGAACAGGATGCAAACATCTTGCTGAACTCATTGTACAGTCGAGACACTGGAATTTCTTGAGGTTTGTTTGTGCTGACATGAAACTGAGCCAAAGATACAAGCATGTAATACAAACACATGAATTGAATACTGAAAGAACCGGCAGGCAAAATTTCAGCCCCATTAGGAAAAAAGCATTGCCTTTCTATCCACAAGGAGGCAGCACGTGTTTATTAATATGAACTGTCTCACAATAGCATTGCTCCATAACTTTTTCTAACTTGCTTTACCAAGATCCTGGAACATTTCTGTTCTGCTGCAAAACACTGCTGTATTACTGCTCAGTCTTCTCTTGTGTCAGTGCTACAAAAGCTGGTTTCGAATCTCTGCCCTTCGTTTCTAAATCCAATACTATTGCAGTTTACTATTGTAACTAATAATATACACTGCAGTGTGTGTGTGTGTGTGTGTGTATAGTTCCATCTACTCAAAATCTGTATCTTTAAGAACATTAAGCACTTAGATCTCAAAATACTTCTGTGAGAGGGGTAACTCTTCTCAGAAATATTATTTCACAAATGAAACCAAGTCATAGTCAAGTGATTAACATACCATATAAAACCATTGCAAAATCCTAAATATACCCACATCTTAGAAGCGTTCAGCCACAAGACTGTAATTCCCTTTTGGAAGCATGTACTTTTAATGCACCAAAAAAACAGACCTGGGAAAAGGGACAAGTTTGGCTTCTCAGAACACAACTGTAAACTTCCTGACCTCAATAATAACTCAACTGCGTATTTTCCAGAGTTACTGAGAACTAAGTTTAACCAGAAATCTTCAAACAGTTAAAAAGAACCATAATACCATGCTTATATTTTTTCTGTCTCGATACTTTTAATGGTCTACTTACGGTTTCACAGACTGACCTGGTTGTCTGGTGTGATGTGAACATGCATAATCAGGAGGGGAAAACCCTTTGCTGTTACAAATCCTGATTTCTCCTACTCTGCTCCAGGTGGCAGCCTCAGGAGAGGGAGCTACCATCAGTGGTTACCTCAGCAGATGTAAGAGAGGCAAAAGACACTGGAAGAAACGCTGGTTTGTTATCAAAGGCAAAGTCCTCTACACCTACATAGCAAATGAGGTACTGTGCAATCTGACTTGAAATAGCTTCCTATCCGAGTTCCCTTCTTTACTCTCTACAGGCAGCACAAGTAAATGTGAAAGGTATAAATGGTAGTTCTCACAACTACCTGCCTTCTGAGACCTGGTCCTAACAGACTGAGTCCCCAGGGAGCTGTCCTTAGCTGAGGTGCCCAGCCACAGCTGTAGCTGGACCTCGGCAGCCCTCTGCACAAACTGCCCTTCATTATTTGACTTCTTGCTATTCATGCTATTATATACTGTCAACCACTGTGAACCTTAGTCTACATATTTACACCTAAAGACTTCAAGGTCCTTAGGTATTCTCTGGTGCACTTGGTAACTGCCAGATATTTTGTAGATAGATGGTGCTATGATCCATTTCTGGTGGGGAGGAGAATCTTGTAGTTTTGCAAGTATAAATAGGACACATTTGTCCTACTAGTACCAACAGGGAAAGACAGGAGGCAGTCTGCAGAGGTGAGAATACTGCCTTGTGTATTGGCCTGTAAGCTCCTCCTTACAGCCAAGGAGGTTGGATATCAACTAGGTCATTTTTATGTATTTTGTCTCTTCCCAGTCCCTTTCCTTATTTTAATTTCTTCTCCTTTGTGAATAGCTGCAATACAAATAAACTTGAAATAAGTGTAATATAAAGTTTGATTATAACTGACAGATTTCATAAGCAGAAGCATAAAAATTCATTTTGCTGAACAAAGGACACAGAATGCAAGAACTATAATAATAGCAATATTTGGTACTTTAAGCCTTCAGAACACTTTGCAAACACCAATTATTTAAACTTTTATCACCACTGTGATGGCTGCATGAAGCAACATTATACCCTTTAAACAGATGAGGAGATTGAGGCACAAAAGAGTTCATGATTTGGCCAGCAATTCAGACCATTAGCATCAAATTCTGTATCCAATTTACCTTTCCTCTGCTAACATTAGAAGTGATCATTTCTGGTTCAACAATAGGGAAAAACCAACGGATGGCTAATTACACTTTGCATTCCATTTGCAATTTAGCTTCTAAAAGCAGAGGCAAAGGCAACATACACATATAGAAAACATTACCTAAATACAGTGACCAAAACTGCAGCTATCAGTAACAGCTAAACTGCAATTTGATTAAGGATTATTGTTTTCTTTAACTTGTACAAAGCAGTGTCTGGCAAGCAAAATTCATGGATGTTTCTTAGGAGTAAATTAACAAGTAATTGTATTACCAGCTCAGAAATTTCAAAGCAGCATTTTGGAAAGCAAGTATGCTGTTTGAGACCGTGCAGATTTCTAAAAAAGTGGCTAGTGCTATGAAAGGAAATTACAAGGTACCAAAAAGACTACTACTTGCACTCAGCAAATAAAAATGGTTGAAAGGAACATAAATGGGAATGGGTCTCAGGCCTTCAGAACTGCTGCTGTACTGTCCCATACTCTCAGTAACCTCTAGTTTGCCTCCTGAACCATTATGTTAAAGATAGCCATTAAAGTAATTGCTAATTTGACCTTCATGGCCACGTGGATGATCATGAAGAACTGGACTTTCAGAGGTGGTGTTTGAGTTCAGGACTAAGATTAGATAAACATGTGCAGTACACAGGCACTGCTCCTGTTTAAGTAAGAGACACCAGTCCCGCAGAAGATTCACAGTACTGCTTTTGCAGCCCTGTCAGAGAAGGGTCATATCATTATTTGTTTTTCAGAAAGAGCCCTCAAACCGTTACAAGCCTTCTCTCTAAATTTTGGTTCCCTTCTTGTTTGCTTTCAGGACAAAGTTGCCACAGAAAGTTTGCCTTTGTTGGGTTTCACCATTGCCCCAGAAAAGGAGGAAGGAAGTACGGATACAGTTTTCCATCTCTACCACAAGCAGACTCTCTTTTATAGCTTCCGAGCAGAGGATAACAATTCAGCACAGAGGTACGGGGGTAGAATTCCACACTAGCCAGTGCGCAGGTCCAAAAGCTTATGTAGGGCTTTTTCCTCTCCTTCAATTCAGAACGCCTTAATAACAGAGGAAACAAACAGCTTTCAGAGTGTTGATTAAGCCCAATTGCATGTGACTGGCTTGGGTGACATTAAAAATCTACCTGGTGCCTTTCAGTTCCTTCAGGAAGGAGAATTTGCTCCCTTGTACAGGTAACGAGGAGGCTGAGTCTCAAGAGTCATGCCTAGAAGTCTGTCAAATGTGATTACTGTACAGAAATGTCTCGGATTTATGTGTTCTATTTATCCATCTCTTAGTTTCCTCATCAACAAATAATTGTTTAGATTTCCCATTCTAATGCTACTGCTTCCACATAATAAAATAGTCATGAAATTAGTAATAAAAACGCCAGCACCTCAAGACACACAGGGAAGGAAATGAGTGTTTATGGGAGGTTTTGTTGCTTTTAAACATACTTCAGTGGTTTCATTTTTCCTATTCTAAGACAGCACTCGTACTATCTTTGAGATTTTACAATAAATTACTGGTAAAGGTTGTACTAGAACGCAAGAGTCCTAGTACCCAGTTCCCTGCTTTAATCACAAAACTATAGTTCCTCATTAGAGCTGGAATGGGAAATACAGTCCTCTTCAGGCTTTACATTCTTAAAATACTTTTTTTTCTTAAAATACGTATGTTCTTAAAATGCATATAGAATTATATGTACCACTTTTTCTTTCCTGCCCTTTTTAGGTGGATTGAAGCCATGGAAGAAGCATCCATATTATAGCAGCTATCACTCAATGGACTTGGAATAAATTGTCAGATTTCTATACATTCCCAGCAACCCTCTTCTGTCTTACAAAACTGAACAGTGTATTTCAGGCAAACTGGCTACATACACTGGATATGAACTGTTTCCAAATTGCTCTTTTTGCTTCCTTCTTCTTACATCCGCATTTTTGCAAATGGAAACTTTAAAATAGAGAATATTTATGGTGATCTTTATGTCTGTGCAAGTTCAACCCATACTATAAGCTTCTCCTGTGATCCCACAGTAAACTAAGTCTAACATCAAGACAAGAAAATACATGGAAATACTGACTACAGTAAGTAACAGGCTCAGTTTTACTTACTCTAGAGCACTATCATATTTCATTGGGTTGGTTTTGATGTCTACCATGAAATGAGAAACAATGTAGTAAACAACAAATGCTCATTTAAAGCACTTTATTATTTTTATTGAACTACAGCTTCATTTTTTCATGTTTCTAAGGAGTTCTGTGGCCTGATTTATTACTCATCCATTAACAAGTGCCAGCATGAAATTATGCCCCGCGTATGCTAAATTGCTTTCACAGAAAATGAACGAACAACACATTCAATTTACCTGGTCTACCAACACTTCACTGGCTATGATCCAGGATAATTACTTGCTATCAATTTATAATTTTACACAGATCACGGTATAATTTATTTTAAAGGGTTTAATTTCATACCACTGCAGTACTTTGAAATGCACTCCAGTAGCTCTACAAATCCAGACGTTCAATAATTTCACTTCTCCCTAAATACTGCAGACTCAAACCCAAAGGTTATTTTTAATTTATTATAAACCTACAGACAGTTTTTATTTAACACTAGTCTACCTAGTAGTGTTACGATTTTTATCATCTATTTAAATAGTCTATCTTTATTTTCAAAGCTCCTGTTGTTTCTGCTGTTCTTGCTATGAAAAATGTCATCAAAAGTTTAATCCATATAACCAGCACACCATTTGAAATATGCTGGTGGGCTGAAATGCACTTGTCTGAACCCGCTGTGCTGGAGTGCTTTGGAACTCCTGTGGCTAAACGTATCTTACATCAGACTACTGTTGTGCACTACATCTCCAGGGCTGGATTCTCACCAGCCAAGTGTCTGTATGACTTCAAAGATGCTGTGCTGCTTTACACCAGCTGAGGATATAGATCTCTGGAGTTTGGGGTTTTGTTTTTCTGTTGTTTTGGGTTTGTTGTTTTGGTGTGGGGTTTTTTAGTGTTTTGTTGTTTTTTTTTTTTTTTATAAAGAAGGTGGAGAAGTGGTGTTCTAATCATTGCAATAAAATGGTTTTGTGTCCTATATTTGTCATAATAATTGACTGAGGAATAGAATGGCATTTATGATTAAAATATAGCTTTGTATAAAAATACCATGTTCAAGAATTTACGTACGTTAAAATATATTGGGGGGGATTTTTATTACTTTCATTTTTCCCTTTCTTCAAGAAGCTTAATGGATATCTGAATTTTTGACCCTAACAAACTGTTTAGATTTGTCCGCATTTTTAAAGGCCTATAATATGTATCCAAATGATAAAGGTAGTTCAATTTATCACCTGGAAAAACAAGCTTAAAAAACAAAATACACACCTACCACTAAATAAAAAAATATCGTTGTTCTGGGGTTTTTTTGATACATCGGAGTCTCGTAGTTTCATAAAGCATAGGTTATCATATGCAAACAGAAACCAAGTATGAGAAAAGTAAAACTTTTGTATTCTTTAGTTAATGGATGAACACCAATGTTAACTCTTTGTTTCACGTTAGAATCATGGCCTTACTACCAATACACTGTAAATGTTTATCTCCCCTTAAAAACATTTTGCACTGACAAAAAAATAACAAGAATGTTGAATACAGAGTAAGATCTCTAACCATGGTCCCAAACATAACAAAACCGCACTACAGAACAATAGTATTACGAAGATTTAGGTGCTGACATTTAGTGACTGTTGTATGAAGTTTTCAGTTACAAGCAGGAAATGAGTACATGAAAATATTTTGTTGTAAAAAATAAAATACAGTGCTATTAAACATTGTTTTAAGTAATGTGGAAAAATAAAAGAGCAAAACATAACTGCAGTTCTACAGGCTTTTCCTTTACATTATTTTCCCTTCTTTAATTCCAGCTTTGCAGTTCCAGTTACTGTTAACAGACACTTACCTATTAACCAATTCTCTGACAAACTAAGGAATAACATCAAATCAGAAGATGGTAGCGGAGGCCTTCTGGTAGAAACAGGATTTAGACCTAATTGCTATGATGAAGTGTTTCAGTCCACATTGCATTTACCTCCTGTAAAACCCTCCTACCAGTCAAATCTACTTCAGTTAGAGATATAAATGGTCTCAATACAGCACAAAGAGAGAAAAAATGAAAATGGCCTCTCAATTTCAGTCCAACTGTTAATCTAATCTGAGCAAAGCTAAGCACCAGAGACAGAAATTATCTTCATTTCAGAGTTAATCCAGTAATCACCTTTTAGAAAATTTTAACATCTTAGAATAGAGGTATATAGATACTCAGTTTACTATATGCCATTTACTTACAAACAGCTCTTTCTTCCTAACTTGTAGCTAGTATTACTCCTTCAAAACAAAGATTTTGTTCCACGCCTTCACAAATGTTTCAAAAAAAATTCAGTAGTAAGTCACAATGTACTAGCTACTCAGTCAATAGCTCAGATGCAAGCTGATCTCAGTTGTTATTTCAGTGGTTTTCTGCTTATTTTGCTACTTATTGAAAAGCATTAAAATTATTAGCCATTATCTGCAACTAATATTTAAATCTATCTTATAGTATATGCCTTGTTAAAAATCTGTTTTTTAAACAGTTGTTAAATTATTTTTCCACATCAAAGTACAAGCCATTCAGAGTTGGAGAGTATTCAGACATGACAAGATCCCATGCCATTTACACAAGCACTGCTGGTCTAGCTGTGGGAATACTACCTTTCCGGAGGTGATTCTGTGTTGCTTTTACAATTGACGAAAAACACACAGCTTTGAATACCAACCAGGCTTTTCCTGTTTGTGTGCTACTTTGGTACAAAAGCAATAAAGACTACTTTGGCTGTAACCACGTTCAGTCAATATCACTGCTTGTGAAGGTAAAAAAAGTGCCAATACTCAGCAAGGGGAAAAGGTATTCCCTTGTCACTTTATGAACCTCCTACATGCTACATTTAAAACACTAGTCTAACTTCACAAGTTACTTGGGGAACATAACATACAAACTTCTATGTATTAAAAACAGTGAGATCCTTCAGTCTGGATAACATTGAGACACCACTTTTGATCAAGTTTTGACAAGAAAGTTTCTAGACTCCAGGGCAAGTTTACAATCCCTTTCAGAGAGACCCAAGAAAAATATTTTTTTTTTTTAAAAATTGATCTTTCCTAGAAGAACTGTTTCACAAATATTCTGAACGTCTTCCTTTTCCACAGAATAACAACAAACACCAGGAAACCTTTAAAGTGCCCATGAAACAGCATTGTCATTCTTTGCCATGCTTTCTCTATATTATTATTACTAAATGACAAGTTTTTACATTCTTTTGATTATTTTTATAGCTTTTTTCCCCCAGAGAAGTGTTGCAGCTTGTTTCTAATCTATATGCTTTGGAAAGGCATGGAATACATTTTACATAAACATGCTCTGATTTTTTTCATCTTTTTACTTGTAGTACTTACATTTTTATGTCCTTTCCTTGCTCCTCCAAGATAAAAGAAACTGGAGAACAGTTTAAACTGCTTAGTAGTTGTCTCTATTTTCATTTCACATACTATATGCCACGTTATTAACTGTAGTACTTGCCAGCAGACAAATGTGATCTTAAAGAAAGCACAGGAACTGAAATTACTTTCCATCCATACTGACAGTTCTTAGAGCAGTCAGGTCCTGCAGTAATAATTGAGTATGTCATATTGAGAGGTCACTTTAGGTGAATTTTGGGGCAGGGTTAGGATTTTGCACTGCCCTTGCTTTTCACAGCCTTCAATGTATAGCAGTTGCATATTGTTCTTAAAACTGCTTTTTACAAATATTAATGAATAAAAAATAAACTTTCCTATATGAAATTTATTAAATAAAATGAAAAACTCTTTCAAGGTTATTCTCTGCAAAATTTCACTTCAAAGTACAGCCACTATGTGATAAACACCAATGATTTCTTGGATCAACAAGTTTTATCTCCTACAATCAGAAATACAATTATCATGAGCAGCAGAGCGCGCAACAACAAAATAAGTACAGCAAGACTACACAGCCACTAGACTTCACCTGGATCTGAACCATACGCTTTCCCAGACTACACTAAGGTGTCAGGTACATGACACTTTCCATATTCCTGCATGCCATCTAGAATTTTTTGCCTTTCGTCTGATCTGTCCAAAAACGACTGCAGCATGCTGGGCAGGCCTAACAGAGCTGCAGTCAGTGTGGGACTTCACTGCTGAGCAAGATCTCAAAAAAACAAATCATAGAATCATTGAGGTTGGAAAAGACCTCTAAGATCATCGAGTCCAACCGTCGACCCAACCATTAATACAAGATGATGTAAATCAGGAAAAAAAAAAAAAAAAAAAACATATAAAGTCTGCTAAATCCATCAGCTTTCACAGCACTTGGTTCAGATTCCTACATTCCATTTCAGTGCCCAATGATATTTTTCGCCACAGTGGCGAGAAAGAGTAATTCTGAAAGCATTTAACCACATTAAAGGAAGCCTTAACCCAACTTTGGATTGTCATAAATTTGTATTTTGCCTCAGAAATCTTGAATCTGCTGTGCATGTTCATTAGAATGAAATAAATCTTTGCTCTATCACATAGTTGCCTTCCTTTGTCTCAAATATTTTTAGATGACAAACTCGATTTAAAAAAAGGTCAGTCCACTTGTACTTTCACAAAGCTATAACCCGTTACCAAAGAAAAAGACCATGGCCATGTACATGTCTGAATGTGCACATGGTATCAACTGTGCAATGACCTCAGGACCAAAAGGAGGGCCATCCATCAAACAGCTTGGTGCACAAGACAAAGGGATCAGGTGAGCTCTGATGTCAATTAGATGGTGGAAAACAGCAACTGCTACCAAGCTCCTGAAGAATCAGTAAGTCCAGTGACACTATAAACATGGCATTTCAGGATGGAGGGAAGTCATTGTGTTCTCTAGTGTTCTCAATATCCTCGTGGCATACTGTCTCAGCGGACAGTGTGTCCTCTATTACTTTAAACTAAATCTGACTGCACTTACACTCACAGGTTCGCTAGAGAGAAGTTTAAAGGCAAATGCCACAGATTGTACCCAGACAGCATGGCATCTTTGTCCTCGCACATTCTGGAGATAACAGCAAATAGCATATAACAAGTAAGATACAGAGACCTCTTTTAAGATGCATCTTTTACTCACTGGAACAGTCCCCACTGCACAAGCAATACTTTAATTCTGACCACCACCTGAGCATTGTGAACGTAAGGAATCACTCTTCCCTCTTTCCAGAATAAAACAGCATGTCATTAGCTAAATAACAGCATTTCCAAATAAACCAGTAAAACTATTCAGAACTCAGGTTGAAGTGAGATTTTTCTGCAGTCAACAAAGCCTAGAGCAGACAGCAAGCTCACTTTTGCTAAGAGACAACTATGGAGAAATGAGGGCAAAACCCCCACAGGATGGAGGTCACTAGCTTCTCTAAGCACTGCCCAGCCATCTACAAACCTGAACACAAGGCACAAGGACTTGTACCTCAAAAATCATCTACTAACACTTAAAAGAGATTTAAATTGAGTGTGGCATTAACAAGACCAAGCAGTTTATACTGTTAAAACCTTCTCAGTCACTTAACTGTTTAATTCTTCCATGCTAGATATCAGCTTTGCTCTTAAAATTTACCTCGAAAGTTTGAGGAAAATTCTATGAAAATTTTAAGCACTTGAAATGACAATTTAAAAAAAATAAAATAAAAAAAATCAGAGCTGTACAATACTGTCAATCCCAAACATTTAAAACACATGAATAACCTTAAATCCTGCTTTTACTTTGTACTTCTTGGCCTGCCCTGACTTTTGACCCCCTCTTTGTCCATTATGTACTTTTACTGCCAACACCACCACCACGACCAGAGAGAGGGTTTTTGGCCTATGCCATAGGTACTCTTACAGCCCACCTTTGCATTGCAATGGTTCTCCCCTTCCACATTTAAAACACCCTTTCCTCCCTGTAAGCATGCACATCTCCCATCTCACCTCTGGTCTATGGTGAATTCAACCTGTTCTCCTGGGCGAGGAGCAACTTTCACAGGGTCTCTTCCCTCCTCTTCTTGTATGGCAGCTTTGCAGAGCATTTTTTTCTTCTGAGGCAACTATCCCACAAATGGGAGGAGCTAAAAGGTCCTTGTTACCAGCAGAAGAGTTTGAAAAAGACCACCACTAAAATCCTTTCTGAACCACGGCTGGGAGCAGTTGAATACTTCCTGACAGGAACCGCGGCCCATGGAGAGGAGCCCACGCTGGAACGGGGGAAAAGTGTGAGGAGGAGGAGGAAGAAGGGGCAGAGGACCCCCCCCCCCCCCCCCCCCCCCCCCCCCCCCGGGGGTGGGGGGGGGGGGGGGTGGGGGGGGGGGGAAAGAAGGGGCAGAGGCCCCCCCCCCCCCCCTTCCCCCGTGCACCGCTCTGGGGACTGCAGGGGAGGGGGAAGGTAGAGGAGTCAGGAGGGAAGGAGTGAAATTGAGCCTGGCAGAAAGGGGCGGCAGGGGAAGGTGGTGTTTTTATTTTTGGCTTTCTCACCACCCAAATCTATTTTAACTGGCAACTAGTTAAATTTATTTTCCTCAAGTTGAGTCTGTTTTGCCTGTGACAGTAACTGGCAAGTGATCTCTCTGTCTTTATCTTGACCTACAAGCTTTCTCATCCTATTTTCTCCCCCTGTCCTGTTAAGGAGGGGGAAGTGAGTGGCTGGGTCAGCATCTGGCTGCAGTCCAAGGTCAACTCACCACAGTAAGGTCTACAGATTTAATTATTTTCTTTGCTGTCAGTATAGTTATTAACCTTTACTTGTAGAGTAACTCAGTTCTCTTTGATCTTTTTCACCTCCAGCATCTTCTGTTGATTTTCTCTCCAGTCACAGCTAATGCCAAAAAGGGCCTATACAAGCACTTTTTACTAATGCTCTTTTTGAAGTCTATGTATATAAATTTAGCAAATTTCAGCATTATCTAATACAATATTGCTTATTAAATAAGTTAAAGGCATACGGTATAGTTCTATATTTCCCTGGTTATTGCAAGAACTGCAGCAAAATTTGTGACAATCTTGACGCAGCTTTCTTCACTGCACTTTTTGTTGCCGACCTCAGTGAGCACAGTGGAGCTGCACAGCAAGCAGGATTGCACTCTGCACCAGAGCTCAGAGTAAAACTGCTGCAAGGCCTTCTCTTGGTGGCAGAAACAAGGAAGAACAAGGAGACAACTCCTCCTATCCTCTAAAGCTTCCCCCAACTTGCCAAGCATGAAGCAGAGAGGGGAAAAGCAGCAATTCCTCTCTTGCTCTAGCATTTTCCATTCTTCCTTTCAGTCAGAGACTTGTTGGCAAGTGGAACAAGAGGAATTTGTGAAAAGGGAATGAAAGAAGATGGACAGCAACTGGAAGAGACACTAAAGAATATATAACCATTTGTTATCTTTAATTTGGTGTATCACATAGAATTTTGGAGTCACTGTGTTTTTCAGCTATTAACTAACTTTAAATAAGCCCACAAGGCAAGACTTTTGACTCACTAGAGCACAGGCAGTATGTTTGTGTCAGCTACTTCTAGAGGCATCCCCCAAAATAATAACAATAATAAAAAAACCAGCCTGTCACTATCACAACCAATTACTTGTGAGCTGCAAATTTAACATTTCCCAAATTTCAAGTAGTTACAGAGATTAGTACAACACTACACAACAGAACTCAGAATTTGTTCACTATTTTTAAACACAAGAAACAAATTAAATCACACACTCGGAAGTTATGAGATACCAATATTTTTATTTCCATAAAATCATAATACGAAAGCGTGAAGTTTTAACTTATGACCACTTCCCCCCCACCCCCAGAATCCTCACAACTACCAATGTATACCTTGGAACATTTTTGCAAGGTAACACTAAGCAATCTTATTTGGTTTATTTTCAAATTACTGTGCAAAACATTCAATAGGGTACCTGTAGGCTTTGCTTAATAGGATATACAATGCTCATTACTGCATTTTCATTTCCAGTACCACTCAGAGAGAGGAAAAATACACCTTTAAAACATTTCTGTATATGTTGCCTTCCAGCAATGTCAGTAACTGATTCGGACATTGGCAACATTCAAAACAATACAGAATTGCTGGCAACATTCAAACCTATGCAGGATTTTGCTTTAACAGACTAGACCACTGGTCTAAGTGCAATATCCTAATTCTCAAAGTATCTCAGACCTTAGGCTTTAACAAAGAAGTAAAATGTCTATGCTCAAAAGCAGACAAGAACACCCTTTCTCTTGACCACTAGATGAGTTAGGCCCCAAAGCGAGAAACCTTCAGTGCAACGTCCTCCCACAGCAAAATTCTCACAATGCATAAAACTCTAGAAGAGGGAGTCCTGCTGAAGCAGGCTGTACACTCAGGTACATGTCCAACAGGGTGAGGAAATAACTTGCTTGGAAATTATCACCAGCACACACCTGCTTTATGGGCATAGCATCCCAGTGATTGCCAGTCTTTTCTATTCTCCTACTCCATAATGCCACAGCAATCCTTTCACAAGTACACACACATTTGGTTGCCAATATATACCGTATTTTCAAGAAAATCCTTTAGAAACCAAAATACCAGTTTATGGAAGCGTTTTCATTTTCCCTTGAGCTACCAAAGATTATTAATACATATTGAAAGGATATTGCAGATCTTGCATTGTGCAGGTTTACATAAGAATCTTTGGCAGGTCTTTTAGGACCTTCAGACATACATGTTCTTATTTCCAGTCTTTCCTAGACAAATCTCAAACTCACTTTAATGAGAATTCTGTTCTTATTTAAAAAAAAAAAAAGTAGTGACAGGCTAGAGGTACATTCTTAAACACAACACTAAGGGCAGAACACTTTAAAAGGCCCAGAAATAATAGCAGTAATTACACAGGCAAGAGAAGCAACCTTCCTAGCTAGGCCACCCGAGTGTCTGCCATACCATGGAAGGGCACAGGGTATGCAAGGTTACTACTGCAGTGCCTATGAGCCCCAGAGTGCAGAATCACATTAGTTTTCGATACATAAAACCAGAAGAAAGACAACCTATGTCAAAAGAGGTTACAACATTACTGTAAGACAGATGTGCTGAGCAAACCAGTAAATAAGCTGCACTATAGAATTCATCAGTTCTAAGCCAATTGGTAAATTCTCTCATGCACTAAGACCACTGACAAAGCTTTGTCATGATTTCTAATGCACCTTTGCCCAAGCCAATTAAAAAAGAGAAAGCACCCCCCAAGCACACTCTTGCACACTTCTAAACAAGGAGTAGTGAAAAGGGTTGAAAAGACTTGTGGGAACACGACTTAGTCAGTAAGCAATTTCAGAACAACTACTACAGAAAATTGAACAAATGCCAAAACACAAACACCTAGGAAAGTTGTTATTGGGAGTCCTTGAAAAGTCCTGGCTTTCTCTACGCATCAACCGAAAAGCTCAAAATTTCAATCCACTCCAAATACTGATAGCCAGAGATCAGAAAAGTAGAAAGGAACAGGTTAGCAGTCAAAAGCTACAGAAATGCTGGACCTCCCTTTTAAGAGGTGTGGGCAAGACAATTTGCTAGTGAGCAGAAGCACATGAATTTAACTTATATTTTATTATAAAGGAAAAATAACACACTACTTCCCTGAAGAGCTCAAAAGAATCATCACTACAGAGATTTCTATATAAAGCAGAAATGTAACTGAAAGCATCCTAGCCTACTTCCTCCCCATTCTATATATTCTGATGTACCTGCTCATAAAAATAACTTTAAAAATCAAAAGCTGCTTTATTCATGGTGGGATTCTCCTCTGGTTTATTCAGCAAGTGACAATCCATCACTGAAGAGTGCACAACTGAACATAACCATTGGCAAGAAATACTAGGTCTTGTCAGAGAATTCTCTGACCACAAGATTGAAATACTTTTCTACCTAACCATGAACACAGCTGGTGTGAAAAAAATAATTGAAAGATAAAAAATTGATTATAGTTTTGATGAAAACATTTTAGGATAGCAAATAAAGGACAAAACTAAAGATTCAGTTTAAATTTGCTTACAGCCATGATCCAACAGATGCACATCTCAGAGTTTAAAGCCAGACTAACAACAACTTATTCCCTTAGTTTATTTCACTTTAAGAAAGGTGGGCTTTTTTGCCAAATCCTCTATTTAAAAAACATGCTGTGCTCATAGATGCTGCTCCACACGTTGTTATCCTTGATTTATAGAAAGGGAAACACATTCCTACCCTAACATCTAACTTACTTCTAGAGTAAGGCTATTATGAGAACTTAAAAAATCCTTAAAAGGCATCTGTGTTACAAAAATGTGTTTACACTTTAATAGTATGTTTTATGAAGTAAAAAAAATAAATGCTTTTGAAAGCATGTGCACGTCTATATTTTGAGAATTTGAAAATTCTTCACACATTTAACATTACAGTAGTGAACAAACACCCAAGACATTTTTTGAAACACTTTATTTATGTATTGCACACACATCTGCACATCATGTACTTTAATGTTATTAACTCCAGTTTTGTGACAGTAAGGCCATAATTCATAGGCATAGTTCTTCATTTCTCATATCCTTACCCTAAATAGCGAGTCCTAACAAAAAAAAAAAAAAATCAGGGTGCTGACTGTGTAACTATTCAGACAACAGCCCCTCCTGTTTAA
Source organism: Aptenodytes forsteri (assembly GCF_000699145.1). Classification (NCBI taxonomy): domain Eukaryota; kingdom Metazoa; phylum Chordata; class Aves; order Sphenisciformes; family Spheniscidae; genus Aptenodytes; species Aptenodytes forsteri. Next base: position 3,822,090 of record NW_008794173.1, on the reverse strand, counting down.
GTGATTATTGCCTTCAGCTGCTCTCTCTTCCATACATTTCCTTTCAGGAGTTACTATCACTTCACATCTTCCAGTTTTACTGGAATCTTCAGATTTACTGACCACTCCTTAAGTTAGCTTCTGTCAAAATCACTAGACTTCAGAGAAACTTACTAGAAGTAGTAAGATCATTTTGATAGGGGTAGGTTAAGAAATAGCTACACACAGTTACGACAGTGAACCGGCGTCACAGGTCAACATACAATAGCTTCAGAAAGAGATGACACGCACCAAAAGGTGGCAACCTCTTAAACCACCTCAAGCTGCACCCAAACCCGTCTCATGCCTACAATCGCATATTCGGAAGCAGAACAAGCGTCACTGACAGCCAGCTCCACTGGGACAGCCTTCATCAATGACACCGACTTTACAAAATGGAAGAAAAACTCAGGACAGTCTGGCCTTTGTGAAAGCCAGCATCAACTGCAAGCCTCCCTGTGACTCTGCATCTTTAATAAGAACCAAGATATACGTGGAACATCAACACCCACCTGTGCACATAATAACCACCTCCAACCAATTAATTCAAGCTGCAGGCTACAGAGGAGCTTCGCAGGCAAGGGTTACGAAGGACTGCCTTTGAACAGGGGCAGCATCTTCCCCTCGCAGTTTCCGAAGGGGGAGCCTGGGCAAGGGCTGGGATCGTCCATGCTCAGGTGCCTGCCCAGCGCCCTCTCCCGCCGGGGCGCAACGAGAGCCCAGCGCAGGCCCGCCCCGTGCGCAGGGGACACTGCCGCCGCCGGAGCGTTGGCGCGAAGGCTCGGAGCGGCTCAGGTAGCCCC
>NW_008794173.1:3820325-3820542 GCF_000699145.1 Aptenodytes forsteri | reverse complement strand
GGGCCGCGGACTCAGAGACAGAGAAGATGGAGTCTGAGCGGGCGGAGGCGGTGGCTTGAACCCGACCCTTTTACCTTTGCCACCGGGAGGGCGGAGGGGAGGGGGCGGCGGGTACTTTGCATACGGGGCTGAGACCGCCGCCATCTTACCGGCCGCTTCCCTACTGCCATGCCCGGGCCTCCCATAGCCTGACATAAGGATATACCGGAGGGGTGGG
>NW_008794173.1:3771579-3820231 GCF_000699145.1 Aptenodytes forsteri | reverse complement strand
TTCCGTCTTACGCGAGAGGCGGGGCCACCGGCTTTACAGGCGGTTCCCTCGACCAATCGGTGGCGTGTGTGGGAGTGCTGCGTCTTCGATGAGGTCATTGGGTTGGAACGAGAGGCGGGAGGGAGGGGTGTGGTTTCATGGTGCGCAGGGCGGCAGGTGCCTTTCGGTAGCGGGCTGCGCGCGGCGTCCCGTGTGTCGGCGGGCCGCGAGCGCGCCGCAGCCAACGGGGGCAGGCGGCGAGCGCGGCGGAAAGGAGGCTGCCGTGAGGCAGCAGGTCTGAGGTGTCGGAGCTGCTCCTGGCCAGGGCTCTGACCTCGTTGTTTTCCGTCGTATCGATCGTTGCAAGGATTCCTGCCGGCTTCCTGCCATAGTGACAGCGTAACAAGAGGTTCCCGGCAGAGCCTAACCTGCGAGCCCCGCCTTTCCCGTCTCCTCCAGACTCCTGCTGAGGAGAAGCGTGCTGGCTTGCTGCTTGATATAGCTGAATCAAGCATGCAGTGTGAAGAACCCTGTTTGCTTAAGACAAAGGAACAAATTTCAGTAAGCTTGAATTAGGCCTTTAGCCATGTCATCCTAGCAGGGCCATGCCCGTAGAATGTCTCGAATGGAGTGCATGACTTTCTTCTGAGATTCCACTGCAACTTAGGGAGGGATTAACGGTTTTATGCCATGTTTTGGACAGCAGTGTGTCTACACGTACTGAGTTGGCTGCCACCCTATTACACTGAAAATACTTTCCTGGTGCTTCAGGTGCCTCCTTGCAGTTTTTAAGTTCCACCTTTTTTGTTGGTTTGTTTTGGGGATTTTTTTTTTTTTCCTTATGAACTCTGCTGCTCAGGGGTTTATGCTAGGAATCTGATTTTGCCTTGTGTTACATTCTCGGAGTCAATATTAACAAGCTTACTTGGCGTGGCTGTTTATGGTCTCTGGGCTTCCAGTTGAATTTGATCAGATAGCCTCAGCTTATTGCTGTTTTGGGAAGGTCGAAAGTACAAAAAGCCTTGGTGGATAACCACCAACAGTAAATCTGTCAGAGCCTTACCACAGCAAAGACTTCATTGGGTCTTAGAAAGGTATCCTTATGAATAAAGTCTCTCATCTTCAGGGCTTCCTTTATCTTAATGCACTGAGAAAACAGCATGTTATGAGCATATGGTTATCTTCCTTGCTGAACATAAAAAATGCATTTAAAATAAGAGAAAGCACTGAAAAGGAATTACTGAACAACTGAGAAGCCATCCACAAGCGGCAATATTAAATGGGTCTGGTGGAAATGGTTCATAAGTTTACTGTGCAAGTTGAACACCTCAATAAAAATGACAAGGTGTATGAGAAACAAGCATAAATATGATTTCCATAGGGAATGTCTCAACTTTGATTATGCATTGTTACAAATAGTCTTCCATTGACATATACAAAGTAACTTTCACAGTTAATTTACCACAATATGATTTAATCTTTTTAACTTAATTTTGACATTTTCAACAATGTTAGCTTTGTAGAAGTTGCATTTGAATGGGGGTGGTGGTGCTAGAGACATGCATGCATGTTTCTGTTACATGTTTTGCTATTGTTCGTAGTATGTTTTATGTTAAATGATTGCTTTGCAAGTACCAACAGAAGGTTTTCCATAAAACATCAAATGGGCCAGCATTCATGAATGCCTTTTCATTACCTACACCTGGGTCAGAATCTGAACTCTGGCTTTGTAATGAGGAAGTCACAGTTAAAAACTGAATGCATGAATTTGAAATCTTAATTAAATTTACCCTTGGAGAAACAGCCCTAATGATGATCATTAAAAATATATTGGAAGTGTTTGTTTTCTTGTTTCTTCCTTTTTCTGTTCGCTTTGTCTTTTTTTTTTAAAACCCTGAAGAGCGTAAAGTTGAAGGTACAGACACTCACAATAGGATAAAACAATTTTGCAGTATTTTTTCCTCAGAGTAATAATTACACTGTAATTAAAAAAAGTTTAGATAATAGAAAATACATTTTAGATGTGACATGCTGTTTCCCTTACTGTGCAAGATTACCATAAGAATATGGATGAACGTGGCAGTTTGACGAAATGACTTAATATTTGCTCAAAACAGCATTCTTAGATTGCTTTTTCCTTGTTCAGGACGTAGTGTAGAAGCAGTTTAACTGTAAGATTTCTCTTCCCTTGAGTTGAGAAAAGTGTCTTAGAGATCTATGAATTCCACAAACTGCATCAGTAGTTGCCACTCAGATTAGTCCTTTCTAATTTATGAAATTAACATCTCTTCTTTGCAGCTTAAATAATAGAGTAAAAATAGTATATTAGAGGCATTATAAAGTAAAAGAATAACTATGTGCCTCAGCTTTTCGAACAGTACGGTTCCAGTATGCATGTACTGTACATACGTGTGTGTATATATATGTGCGTGCGTGCACATACACGCATCCATGGCATATTTTCTTATTTGTCAGATACGTCAAACAGTATTGTAAATTATCAAAAAGTCATATCAGAGCTTTCTTTAATAATAAAAAAACTAACTTTGTGCCTGATGGAAGTTGCTGGCATCTTTTCAAACAGGTTCTCTAATGATCTTGCTTCACCATGGCAACCAATATGGAGGTGCTGGCTCAGCAGGTAGTGGAGACTCAGCAGGTGGCTGAGGTGAGTGACAGATGATATCACAACAGTTGGTATATGAGCTTTTGAAATGAAACACATATTAGGGAGCCCTTGCTGTTTACAATTAAGCATAAATGGAACTGAAAATCTTTATAGAACAGTATTGCTTTACAGCTGGGGACAAACAAGAAACCAGTGCAACTGATGGTTTGTTTACCTTACTTTATTCTGGTGGCCCCCATATTAGGAATGCAAGTAGGAAATTCAACATGAACTATAGAGAAACTTGGCTGTATTATGGATTACTTAAAAATTAATACAACAAAATTTCTGGTCATTTGATCATTAGCTTGACCATTTTGGACATGCAAGGTTTCTGCTCATCTCTTGAGTTGTCATCTAAATCCAGAACAGTATTTGAAGTTACCTGTTTTACTTATGCACTGTATTGGATTTGCAGTAGGGTGATTAATTTAAATAAGGCTTTATATATTCTGCTTACGCATATGAGAAAAAGAGAACAAAATCTACTTAAAGTGATATTAAGTGATGTCTTGTCTTGATGTATATTCCCTGAAGCTTGGATGCTCAACAGCTAAAATGTCTAAATCAACTCGTAAACACTGAAACTGCATGTGATCATGGCCATAGAAAATAACCTATCTCCTTCGGTATGCAAACTTCAGTCAAAAAAAACCCTAGAATTTTTGTCTATTTAAAATTATTTGGTTTAATATCCTTCAGATTTACTATGCTTTATCGTGTGATTACATAACCAAGGGATTCATAAATAATGAAGAGCAAGTAGGCTAAGAGACCTCTGTAGACAAGGCCACTTTTCAGACATTAGTTTGGGGGTTTTTTTGACCTATTGAACTAAGATTACACTTGGATATTAAAAAAATTATTTTTAGTTCAAGAAGAAGCTCTGTATATGAAGGAAATGTGTGTGATTGTGTTTTCAGAAATGGATTCGAGATTCCTTACTTAGAGCAATTTTTTTCTAAAAAATGTTGGTTCTTTTTAAATCGTGTGGAAAATGGCCTACTGAGTGTCCTAGAAATAACATCTAAGGAGTCGTTTCAAAAAATTTAACACTGAAAACTGACAAGCGAATTTTCACTCTAGTTTGTTATATCAGGTATCAATTTGGCAAGCTACAGTTTTTAAAAACACTTCCAAACAAACTTAGAAATAAAAACCTGTAATGGAAATACTGGCAAACCTTATACTATTTTGGTAGAACTTGAGTGCTATAATCACATCTAAGGCACATAAAATATGTGACATTTGTAATTCCTCGTGCAGGAAATGCACCGTGGTAACATAGTGTGATGGTTGTATCTTGCCACTGGAGAGATCGCTCCATCTCAAGAGTGTATGAAGCTCTGTGATTTCTTCCTGGCCGGTGGGTAAATAGAGGGCTTCATCTCTTTATAGTATTCAACTCCTCCTTAAATTATATGCCTGTCCACTGCATAACACCATGAAAACTTTGTTCATGGAAAAACAGTTATAAGCGGCATTATATCATTAAGAATTAATTAATGGTATGACCATGTTAACGTTGAACCATTTCTTTATGAATGGCTGGCTGCCTGCTATTTGTGTCTTCAGTCAGATATAGGTTTTAATACAGGTAAATACATTACTAGTTTTCTTGAAGTATGCTAAAATTCTATATTTGTACTCACTGTTTCTCGGAGAAAATGTAGCATGGAACTTGGCACTGGCCTTAAAAAATGAGAGGCTTTTTCAGAATATTATATTTTTCATCAATGAAAATGAAGTGGAAGGAGAGAAAGAGTCATTAATCATGCACTGAATTTTAAGTTATGAATGATGAGAGACAAGTTGCAAACAGAATAACTTAATGCAAATATTGGCAGGTTTAGCTATATCTGCATCTTTCTTTTTCAACATAATTGCCACCTATGTAGTGCATGGGTTTATTGAGAACTATGATGCCAAGCACCAAATCAGACTGTCATGAAGTAAGCCACATGTTGTTTTTCTTTCTTGAGCAATAGTTCATCAGATTTGTCTTCCGTGAAACTGTGAATGTTTCATAGAAGTCACTGAGCACACTCCAGTACTGCATGTATTTTTTTACTTACTCTATTTTTAGGACTTTGTAAAATTGTCCTTGTAATGGTTTCAAATGGTTTCACTGCTGTTGCTTGCTTCTGCTTTATTGCAGTGTTGCTTGTTGCATTTTTCCAACTGTGTATTTCTGAACAGATTGGGTGAGAGAGTTCCATTTTTAGTGTCTGCAGTTGCCTTTACTTACAGGTCACGAGATTGGAGAACAGAGAGCAGCTAGGGGATTCAGAGGGAATTTCAGCAATTCCTCCTCATCCAGAGTAGCTTTTGAAAAGCACAAAAAATACTTTAGCCTTAATGCAAAAATAAGTAATGCTGCTTTTCTCAAGTATTTATTTAGTACTGTCACTGTGCAATATATCAGTGGCCCAGGTTCAGTCCCAGCACCAACGTAGCTTCGATTTGCATATTGTTTAAGAAAAATGTGTTTGGTTATGAAGTGGAGATGTATTTCTCTGTGTATTGCCTTAGGTTTTAATGCAAGGTTTTTAAACAGAACTGTCACTGTGGGGAGGAATAAGGGCTATTTCCTCTTTCCAGCATCAGCTCTGATGTGACCAGGAAGAACTTTTAGTAGTTGCTAAAACTGTCCCCTTTCAGTTCCATGACGGCCACAAACTATTCCCAGTGCATCCTTTTTCTCTGTCAGAGGCTATAGGGAGAGAGGCACAGGAGATGACTGTTGAGCCCTTGCTTACTGGGATCTCGTTTATGCCAGTTGCATTGCTGGAGGATTTCAGTTGCTTTCAGTTCCCTCAGTGCGCTGATAAGAAACCTATCAACACCTTGGGTCTTTCTAAAAGTATGGTTTGCCATGGGACTGAAAAAATACTGGATATCTTTGTCACATAAAGTATTTTCTTGACCCGCTTCAGATCTCTCTGACACGTTACATCATAAGTAATTCAGCAATTTAGGTTTAAGTCCAGGTGAAGCACGATGTGCTGAAAAAGGAGAGTAGAAACACTGCTGTTGTGATGGAATAAGTTTTTGCTTTGTTGTAAGAATTAATTAAGTGTAAAGTAAGTCCATTTATGTTTAATATTTTATTATTATCATTGGCCATTTTCTCATTTCTTGGTGAATTTTCAAGGTGGAGTTTTGACGCTGAGTCTTCTCAAACAATTTTTAATTCAAGTATAGCTTTTCTCAAGTTACTGTTAATTGCATAAGACCTAGACATACTGTCAGCCTGAGGTATCTCACACAAAGTGCATATTGGAGTAATGAGATCCTACATGGCTTACGCAGTTTGGCAGCCTCTGAATTCAAGAATGTTACCAGATGTGGCATAGCCGCTGGTGTAATGTAGGAATTGGGGTGTTATGTAAGGTGTAGTCTGTGATTTTTTGGCAGTGCAGATATGCCAAGAATTGCAGCTTCTTCCATGACTGTTGCCTTCATATGTCTCATGCAAGATCTTGCATCAGCATCTTGCATCCTGTTAGGGCAGTTAAACTACAGATGAGTTCTTCCATGGTGGATCTGAATTTTATCTGCCATTCTACAAAGGACCCAAGTGGTCAGGACAGTTAATTCCAGAGAGTATCACTGAAACTTTTTTTAGATATATCTTACATCTGTGAAAGAAATATATTTGGACATTTCCAGGCAATACACACATTTTTCATAAAAGCCTATTATTAATTTAATAGGTGAAGAAGTTCATTAGGAAAAATATTTATAGAAAAATAAGTCTTTCTGATTTGATTTGAGATGTAGCGTTTTTTATGGTGTAAAACTTGGTACCATATTTTTCATTGAAATTTTTTAACTTTTATGGGAAAAAAATTGTAAAAAATAATTTAAATTTCAGGGTGCAGTTGAGCATATTTGGTCTGTGATTGCTTAACTATGCCTTACTTTAATTTCTATTTTCTTTTCTATATATTAATAATTTCTCTGAAATTGGTTTATGCTTAGTGAGAACTGACCAGTGTATTCAAGCAATACAATTACTTTGGCTTTTAGTGGCGTGAATATAGGAAATGTTCTTCTACTTAAGTTAGAGAAGCTTGGAGGCTTTAAAAATTCCTCCACTACATGGCCGATTGATTATTCCTTCAATATATTTCTCAAATATTGCTTTCATAATCAATGTGGTAGTGGGGAAATAAGCTGTAGAAAGTATTGAGAATTTGGTTAGTAAGTACAGAAATTTATTAAATATATACATATGCTCATATAAACACACCTACACGTATAGATATATATGTACACTATGGGCAAGTCAGTTTAGTAAATTAGTATGCGACTTAGAATCATAGAAAAGTTTGGGTTGGAAGGGACCTCTAAAGGTCATCTAGTCCAACCCCCCTGCCATGGGCAGGGACATCTTCAACTAGATCTTCAACTAGACTGTATGGCTATGAAGAAACCTTATTTATTTCAAAGGACATAAAAATAATAAAATGTCTAGAGAACCTTAGTTTCAAACTACTTATTTTATATATACATTTATGTATTTTATATATACCTTATATATCAGAAATTTAATATAATATGATTGCAACTAAAATGTAGAATTAAAGTGAACTACTTTACTGGTAAAAATTCGGAAAAAATAAGTATAAACATACAATTTTATATATGTACATTTTTATGTATACAAAATGACAAAATGATGAATAAATGAAAGAGAAGAAGCCAAATTTAATTTTGCCAGCCTTCAAAATGCAGCTAATTGCCAAATACTTGTTTTTAGTTTAATGATGAAAAAAGCAAGGCAGTAGATATGTATGTTTCGAAGTGTATTTTTATATTTCTTGAGTTTTGTGCAGATCCTCTGTGTCATTTAATGCAAATCATTATTAATTAATTTATATACACTGCAGCATATGAAATTATTGCTAGTGATACTTGTTGGTTTGAGAGCCCAGGTGAATGCAGTCCTCTGCTGACTGGTCCAAAGCAGACAATTCTCCATGCTATGCCACTTGTGTTCAGCTTCTATCTTCCAGTGGTATAGCAGAAGTACACTTGGCATGCTTCATGAAATTGTTTTGTTCTCCCACTCTGCCTGCGTATAAATAGTGTTTGCAATGTGAGTGCTAAAATGAAAATACCAGTTGCATCCTCATGGACTTTTAAGGAAATCAAACAGTAGTTAAGCATGAAATGTTTTTAATCTGTACTAGATAGGATGGGTTAATGCTGTGAATCTGAAAACTGCTTTGAGAAATGTGGAGTCTTCTTAAGTCCTAAAATTACGTTTAATACTGATTGCTTTTTCCTCTTTTCCCCTCCCTCCAGTTTGAGACAGATCGACTTCCACAATCCCTGGGCACATTAGCAAAAATTCCAGTACAAGATACGGTCCCAGTCTTCTGCAAGCACATGCCAGAGAGGTCATAGGCATTCTTACATTGACATTTCCAATAAGTGAAATACATACAACAACAAAAATAAGACTCTAAGTAGAATAATAGGTTTCTGAACTAATTTCTGAACAGTGTTTTCCTGCGAAAATTACTAGGTACAGTAATTTCAGAATTTCTCATTAACTTAAGAGGCCCTCTGTTATACTAAACATAATATATACTCTTGTAAGCATTGTTTTATAAAAATGTCACTGTTGAAATATTAGAAACTCTAACATTACAAAATACTAATTCTATTTCGCTATGGATGTTTATTACAGTAGCATAGTTGATGTCCTATAAAAATAAGAGTGAACGCCTTTGTAGCTGTAGTATTTCTGTGCAGCATATAGTACTTGAGAAAGTTCCATCAAAAAAAGAATTATCAGGCCCTAAGAATGTAACATTACTCTTAATTAAAGATGTATTTTGTATATTTTATATTATCAAGTCTTTGAGATTTTGTGGGTGACTTAGGCAGTTGTGACAAAGCTGTTAACTACATTAGTAACTACTAATGTACTAACTACTACATTAGCATTTCATTTTAGCACTACTGTACTACTACTAATGTAGTACTAACTAACTACATTAGTACACTATAGTTGATAGGTTTCGTATTTTATTTCAAATTTCAATTACTTTGCCAGCTTGTCTTTTGATTCAGAAAAAAAGCAACTTTTAATCTTTTTTTTCATACTATGTACTTTTATAGTACTTCTGCTTAAGCGTTACAAGGATTCCACCTTCTCTTTGCAATACAGCTATTCCAAACTTCAGAGTTGGGAAGTCTACTTCTGAACAGAGGGTTTTGTAGTGATAAAGTGTTATTATAGTCAGGATTTGGTTTTTGTCCCAGGAAAGACAGCTGCTAATCAGGTATCATAAATGTCTTTCCTGAATGAATTGGACACATAAAAGCCTAGAGTGACCATGTTATTAAGTAGATAATAAGCACAAGGAAAATCCAACTAAAATTTCATTGGGTTTTCTCACATGTTTTAGGTATACTGCTTTTCCCCACAGTAGATCACAAGTAGTTGACCTAACATTTACGTTGTACCCATGCTGTAAATATACTCCTTTACAGTAATTATTCATAGATATTATTTTTAGAGAGTTGTACAATAGATAAGTGGGTTTTCTATCAAGTAAAGAGCCTAATTTCAATAGTGAGCACACTTCTATGCTAAGATTAGGAGTCCTTGAAGTTAAAATAAAATACCAGTGCTACTTAAAGACACCTAGGTCATGCACTTGTTGCATAAGGCTTTGTAGTGGAAGTCCACTGCATTCAAGTTTACTGTTGTAAAACTTGTCAAGTACATGGTCATTTTTCCCAAAACTTTACATACCATAACTTTAACAAATTTCACTCTCTAAAAATTTAAAAATATTTTCTGTTTTCACCCATTTGTCAGCCTTCACTGCAGCCTCATGTTAAGCCTCCTTTGTTAAGGAGTTTAAACTAATTAATCACACGTGTGTCATGAACTTAGTGTATGAATTCTGAAGTGTATTAAGATTGATTGTGCTACTTCATATTTGAGGGCCCAGGACTAGTTTAGAAAGGCCTATGTTCCTTTAAACACATTAGCTTAATGAACTTTGAGGCTAAATAAAGATGCTCCACAGGGAATGTGGTGGATTTTCCTTTCAATTTTGCTGATTTGAAAATAATTCAAGATACAGGCAAAGTCTTTTCTCGGATTTCATTTTGCTGTTTACAGTTCACAGTGACCAGGCTGAGGGGCTTGAGAACAGAGGGAGAGGGAAGTTTGATAACCTAGGACTATCTTCCCCAGATGAAATTAATCTTACTGTTAGACAAACTCCTTCAGCAGCTGGCAAAACAGCAGGAACACGTTGATTCTGCTTCCTTGGTTACAGGGAATGATAGTGCACTTGACCTTCAGAGGAACAGGGTCACAGAGAGGGCATTTTAAAACAATACTGGCTGCTTTCTGTGATTGGAATTCTCAGTATGGAGACAGGATGAAAATATCTGTGATCTGACTAAAAGTGACCTCGACATTTCTCTCGGATTGTTTTGCCCTCAGACGTTTGCTGAGGAAAAATGTAAATAAGACTGCAGGAAGAATTGGACACTGTAAGTACTAGAGTCTGTACAGTATACAGCTAGGGAGCTCCAGGAAGAAAACAGTACTAAGTGCATTAAAGCAGATTATTTTTCCCCTGTCTCTTAAAATAAGTGTATTTGATGTGTTTTGTGTAGGGAGATTAGGGGGGGTTGACCTATCTTTTACATTATATGTATTATTTTCTGACTATGTCTAAGTCACAGCGTTAGTGGTTACTTTTAAATGATTGTTGATTAATGATTAAGCCTATGTGGAGCACTGAAGTTTTCTATGATATATGGCCTACTTTGTTTCTTTCCTCATCTCTTGAAGATGAAGTCTCATTTGAGGCTCTTTCCAGTCTTAAAGAAATTGTAAGTGTATTATACATTTGAAAAGTGTATTTAATTTTTTAAAATATATTTTAGAATTACAGAAACATACCATTATTGACTTTGGAGGACAAGGTTTTTGCATGTACAGCTTCCAAAGCAGTTGCTTTAAACATGATCCATGTTTCATGGTGTCAAGTTTCTTCTGAACAACAGATTAGACTAGTCAATGTTATGTTTAATCTTGTAAGTGAACCTAATACAATGCTAAACTGTATTATCTTCCTGATATGAGTACTTAAAAGCCATTTGCTTTCAGAATACTTTGATTCAATTTATTTGGGAGTCTAACTAATGATAGCTTTATTTTTCCTATAGTATTTATATAAGCTGTCTGAAGTTAACCTTGTAAGTCTCTGATAGAAATTTTTTAGTGTTGCATATTCTTGGACTACTATTCCTTTTTTTTTTTTTTTTTAATATTTTTACTTAAGAAGTCAAATTTGGTGCAATTGACTGGGTAGGACCATAATAAAGCATCACATATTTATCCATTCTGATCCTTTGTAGATGTGCGACAATGCTCAAGGTAGAAATATAGCTGTCAAACAAAATGACAGATTTTTTTTTTTTCCTCATTCTTGTAAATTGTGTATTTCAAAAAATATGTTCCATTTGTGCATTTGATTTATTTACCATGGCTGCTGTTCTGCTGTCAACCAATGGCATGTATATTCAGTCTGGAAAGGAGATTTTTAGTAGCAGTCAGAAATATAAAGCTGTTGTTATTCCACTGAGTATTAAGTAGGCAAGCCTGAAAAGAAGGTAAAATTTTGCATTTCAGAGTCCTACACCATCCTATGTATGCGTGTTAATTATAAAAATAAATTATATGTGCACACTGAAGCATTTATTGGTATTAGACAAATTATTCTCCATTGGTGCACCATATCTTCTCAGAAGAGAAGACTAGGATATTGTCTGTTTTCAGTTTAATAAATATATGTTCTTGAATATTTAAACATGAAAATGACATATCGGCATATTATGGCAGCTGGTCTCAAACTTACCCAACTTTATAGAGAACTGACTGTTAGACTTAAAATAACCAACTAGTCATGCAGTGAGGATGAGAAATAACTCATATTAAAGGAGACTGGAGTTGATCAGTGAAAATCACCTTTACATGAGGACGTGGTCCATTCTATAAAAACTGAGAAAGTGTTTTAAAGCATAAAGCACTAGTTTTCCTATTGACATGGTACGTGGAACCACTGTTGTACACTAGGACCCCTTTGCAGCAGGTACTTTACAAACCCAGAAAAAAGAAATGGTTGTTTAGTCCCAAAATGTTTACAGAAGAATTTCGGTGCAGTTACCATATATATACTGGCATTCTTTTTATAAGTTGCTATAAATCCTTGAACAACATGGAAAAATAGATATCTCTATTTATTTCCAAGTTGCCCGCAGTGCATCGTGGTGTAAGGTTTGAAGATGCTTCAAAAAAAGGCTAAGGATTCTATAATTGAGGGTGAAAGAACTGGAAAAGAGTTTTAAAAGATCTTCTTTCTCTAATTTAGACCTTTTACAGGGTGCATAGCTTAGATAGTAATTTGGTATGGAAGATAAGGAGATCATTGTTCAAATGTGTCCTCTAAGAGTCTTGACTTTGGGAGTCTTGTTTTTTTTTCCTCGACTAGGTATCTCGTTTTCTGCTGCTGGATGCCTTCTATCATCCAATAATTAGAAGATTCCACTATTTCTACATCTCTCCTGTATATTTTCCTCATTTATCATGCAACTTTTGTGACCTGTGTATTAAAGATAATTAGAGATAGTATGTTCGATTTAGGTTTTACTTCTATAGTATATGGGACTATTATGGTACAGGCAATAGGAGAGTAGAACAGTATGGCTTCATTAAGTGCTGTGTATTTTAACACCTTTGCTTCCCCAAAGAGACTGCAGTAAATCTTCCTTGCTATCCAAACTATTTTTTTCTTTCTTCACATCACAAATGAACTTTTTTGTATATTAAACAGGAAAGCTTACAAAATTAAGATTTTTCCATGCAAGTTTAAATAATGACTAAATTGACACTACTTGGTTGTCCAGCTATAGAAGTTTTGATAAACAAATCATTCCAAGATTGTTTAAAAGGGGATTTAATAAAAACAACTTGTGAGCTTCCTGGTTTTGGCCACATGTCACTGCAGATATTAAACACTAATTTGATACTCTCAAATTCCCATATAGAATGCAATTATTATAATCAGTCATACACTAAACACAGTCTTATAGCTTCTGTGGGACAATGTAAATATGTACTTAGGGGGTGTTTATGAAAACCCAAATTATTGTTTATAATCACAATTTACAAGTATTGTAAATGATACAATTTACAATATAAAATTATTTGAAATTATGAAATCATCAAAATGCAAAATGTTTTAAAATGTAAGTAAGATTTATTTAGCATTAGGCAGACTTAAGTAAAAATGCAGGCTGCTAAGTCATTGACATTATAGAACATTTTTCCAAAGAACAGAGTTTTGGCCTATATGCATTGTTTTCAAATAAGTAGCTATGGGTTAAACTGAGTGTAGAAGAAATCAGTAGTGCCATATTCTGTTCATTCTTTTTATAGAGTACATCACTGCAGTATTTTATCCCAATTGAAATGAATGTCTGCTTTTTATAGAGTACATCACTGCAGTATTTTATCCCAATTGAAATGGAATGTCTGCATAAATTTATATTGTAATGTAAGAATTTACAGTGCTTGTTATTCAGATATGCTGCATATGTAAAATTTGCTGTCGGCAGTCTTTTAAATATTACTGTGTTTTTCCATCTTTATGTAATAACTTTCAATAAAGAATGTGACTGCAACAGTATCCATGTTGTGCTGTTGATTGTGGACAGCAATGTCACTCTGGAGTTGCTGTAGTCTACACCAAAGTACTAGCATTTTGTGTGCACTAACTGTTGTTCAAATATTTTTGCAACTTTTTGAAAATACTGGTGAACATATGCAGTGTATGGCAGAATTCTCTCCTTTGTTTTGAATTTTCTCACAAGAGTCAAAACGTTGAGCCATGTCACAGGCTAGTGACTTGTGAAATGCACCAAGAAAGCAGAGCTTTTGTAATGAGTACAGCACAAATAAGCATATGTAATTTTCTTCCAAGTTACTATATTAGGAGTAGCAGACTGATTTAGCTTTCCCTCTACTTCATTGAAAACAAAGAAACAAAAAGAGATCTGGAACTAACCATGTTCTAATTCTTCAAGAACTTCCAGGATAATTTTGATATATCTTGTTTTGATTTTGTTTGGTTAAGCCCAATTTTTTGTGTGGTCAGGTTCCAAACTAAGAATGGCAAAAATGCATGTACCAATAGTGAAAAAAATACATATAGACATCTACATCTGCATATGCTTCTCTGTGTTAAAGACTCTTATAATAGCTTCAGCTCATGTTTATATCTGAAAAAAACCCAATAATACTAAATAAGGTACTTTTTACAAGCATCTGTATATCCTAAGCTTAATAAAAATGGGACTGGATGGCTGTGGGAAGTGGCAAGCAGTACCTTTCTACCTGTGAGCTGACTGTAAGGACTAGAATACAAGTGCTTCATCTGTATTACATTTACAATTATTAAGAAGGAACGATTAGTACTAACAGTTGCATCAATAAATCTGAGGATGAACAAGCACAAAATCTAAATATGCACAACTGTAGAATTATGTGTGTAAATGTACACTGCCAATGCCATATCCCTTCTGTAAACAGAAGATAAAGGCTGTCTAACCCATGTTATCTTGCATGTTGAATTTAACAGTTTTGCTCTGAAAATAGCTATGCAAGGGGTGTTTTTCAGGCTTTTTCTAGGTATTCAGAACTAGATTTGCATTATAGTTTGGTGCTCTAGAGAGATATGGAATAGAACAAGAAACAGTAGTATTCAGTTGTAGTGCCAAATTTAATCTTTGTCATGCTAGTGAAATCCTCACTAGAATAACAAGAATTAACCACATACACCTGAATACATGCTGAGTATATTAGTGATCTGTTGGAGCATAGATTCCAGAAAAAGTCTGCACCACTCTGAAGTAGAAAAACAGAAATTGGGGCACAATAAAAAGGGAGAGAGGATATGAGCACAACTGGAATTCTAATTTATTCTACTGTCTAAAACACAGATATCCAGATAACCAGCCATCTTAATTTTAACTGTTTACTTTAAATATATTGGACAGTTAAAATTTTTCTTACTTGAAAAATGAAATCACTGTTGTCTCCAAGTGAGCTGTATAGACACCACACTTTCAGAAGGCTTCATAGATGAAATAAGGTCAGAGACATAAAAACTAAAGGCCAGTTTGGTCAGATGGGAGTTCTGTACACTCTTCCAGCAGATTCCATCTATCTGTTGTCCCATATATGTTCCTGTGGTTGAGGACATTTTTATTTAGGGGCCTAGAGAAAGCTTTTCTAAATTTGGGCTACCTGAAAATTAAAAAATTAGTTCATAAAATACTTTAAAATTATTAAAAGGTGAAATAGGTAACATTATACATTATTGTGTATACGGTGTATTTTGTTTTTACAGAAGCAAAAAATGAGGCAAATGTATAATCGAAAGTTGAAAAAAGTATTTCTGCATTTCAGTAAGCTGAAGGATCACGTAGTAATTATTCAGTGATTTATTGGGGGGGGTGGTTTGGTTTTGTGGCTTTGGTCATTGTATCAAATTCATTCTGTTCCCCAAAAAAGCCAATATTCTGATAATTCATTGAAAACAAATCCAAGTTGGTTTAATGACTGTAACCTTTCCACTAAATTTAGATTCCATGCTATAGGGCTATCTGATCTCTAATAAACATAGATATTTTTAAGTGTTCAGTACTGTAACAGTAAATTAAAATTCTGTATGTTATTTACAGGTGCAGACTGTTCAGACTTCACTATCTGAATCTCCAGTGATGACCAGCCCTTCCCAACGTATCCAGATAATTTCCACAGACTCCTCTGTAGCTTCACCACAACGCATTCAGGTAAAAGTCCATTGATTAAGTAACGAACTATTGCATCTTCTTTTTCTTCTCCTCCTCCTCCCACTTAGGTTTATACAAAAACATGCTAAAGTCTATGGAAGACTTCCTTTAAATTTTGTGAGAACAGATCATTTTTAGTGCCGACTAAAACTCTTTTTCTCCCTCAGCATGTATTTGGTGATGACTAGTTGGCTGTATATAATAATTGTATTGATGATGTAGTCAGGAATATTTGCAGAGGTTAAATTTAGCCTATGTATACAAGTCTCCTGAGCTCTAGCCATAGCAAATGGGCAGACATTGTCAACAGAACACCGAAGATGGTCATCTCCAAGGGCATTCCCCCACCCCCCCTCTCCCCCCGCCATATTTAGGAGCCAGTGGGAGACTAGCCTATTTAGGGTAAAGTTAGCCTTTGGGAATGCTGCACAGTGGGTCATTGTTACTGATAGATAATATAAAGATACCATTAACATATCAGAATGTATGCAGTGAGAAATGATACAAGAATTGTTATGTATTAATGTTATTGGAGTGTTGCAGTACTGCAATACTGAGCTTTTGCCCTCCTTGACCTTGTTCTGTGCCAGTACAATACTCCCATGTGCTTCTGCCAGAGGTGGTGCTGGAAAAGAGGATCCTGGTACTCCAGGGCATTTGGAACAGTCCTGGCAACGCAGCCTCCATCACAGGATGGGCTCTTCTTGGGATATGTCTTGGTCAGGGTGGGTGGGTACTGCCCCTATGAACAGCCCTGAAAACACGTTTTAAATGATTTTGACATTGTCGTTATACTTCCTGTACATGATACAATTTTTTCTGTAATGTTATTTTCAAAGATTCAAATTGCAGCATGTATAATGGTGTACATCATTAGTTTTTCTTATGAACTTCTTGTGAAGTTCATAAGTGAATATCATTCCCTTTTTATCCAGCCTAATTTTTTTGTCTCCGTTACATACTATCATCAGTACTTATATCTGATCCATGAAAAATTACAAAGAAGTCTCTATGATTTTTCTTTATAGACAGCACCAAGGAGATGTTCTTCAGTTATCAACAACATTTAGCTATGTATTTTATCTAAGATGTTATTCCTTGAAGTTATCAACAAAAGGTGGAATCAGGCAGCCTTATTGTTTCACATGCTGATTCTCAAGATTCTGTTATGAGGGAAGGTTTCTATTTTTGATACAGTTGTCTGGTAACACAATCTCTTATTTTGCCTGGTAGAGTAACCATATCAATATGTATAAATATTTCATTGCAAGGTAGATGTTCTCATAACATGTATAACTGAAGCATACTGAATATTCAGCATTCATAAGGTAGGTATTTACACTGTAACTTTTGTTCAGTTCTGCAAAATAATCTACCTCCTTATATCACTGCTATTTCTGAAAAAAACCTACAACTCCATGATGAAGGAGAATACTAGGATGAGAAAAGAGTATTCCTGCTTCCTCAAAACAAATACAGGCAATATCGTAGTGGTGTCAGTCATAATCCAAGATTAGATTTCACTGTGAATTGTCCTGTAGTTAAGATCTATATGAAAATGATGGAGGCTGAAAAAATCTCGGCAGGGAAAACTCTGGGGAGCTTAACAACTTAACAGTTTTACAACAATGGGACTAAAGGGTAATGATTGTCTTTTAACCGTTGAGCTTCTTTGGAGCTTTATGTTTGTAGAGTCCATACACTTATGCACTGAAACGTTTATGCATATGAGACCTAAAATGGCTTATTCTATTCTGTAAATATAAGAATCTAAAGAGTCCCTGAAAAGCTCTGTCTTGTCCAAAATTCAATAGTAGGCTGGCTTCATCCCCAGCTTTGAGTACCATTTCCTTTGTGTAAGTTTCTTTAGGTTTGTAATCACAAAATGTAAGATTAATCTTTCCTGAAGAGTTTCTGTAATCTAGAAAAATCATCAGCTCTGTAATTCAGCTCCTGCTTTGGGTAGTTCTAATGCCTTTTTAAGGCATTCTAGCTTAGTAAAACTATCAGCATAGTCTTACTATTAAACTATTAGCATATGTCTTACTTTCTGTAAGACATGTTACACAAAAAGGACATGACAACTAGATAAAAAGTCTAGGTAATCAAAATTAGGGAAATAAATACCCTGTTATTGTGACACCTAATACAGTCAATTTAATAGGAGTATCAGTGTGTGTAAATTAGCATTTTATTTTCAGTAGTAGTTTTAACTCTGACATTAAGCCAAATACGTAAATGAATTATATCAAAATAGCTTTCATAGTCAGGTGTATACAAAATGAATACAAAACTCAAGAATGTACCACTATGCTTTTTTTGTCAGCTGGAGTAATTTTTAATTTAATGTTTTTATAAATGATCTCTCAATTTTAGGGCCAGTGCTCTTTAATGTTTTTATAAATAGGTAGGAGGTAGGAGTCGAATGTACATGAAGTAAGTTTGCCGATGATTAGGAGTAGCAGATCTGCATAGGCTAGAGAGCTGGGCAATCGCCAACCATGTGAAATTTAATAAGAGCAAGTGCTGGATTCTGCACCTGGGACAGGGTAATCCTGGTTATACGTACAAATAGGGTGAGGAGAGGCTGGGGAGCAGCCCCATGGAAAGAGATCTGGGGGTTTGGGTTGATGGCAAGTTGAATATGAGTCAACAGTGTGCCCTGGCAGCCAAAAGAGCCAACCATGTGCTGGGGTGCATCAAGCACAGCATCGCTAGCTGGTTGAGGGAGGTGATTGTCCCACTCTACACTGCACTGGTGCGGCCCCACCTCGAGTCGTGTGTGCAGTTTTGGGTGCCTTGATATAAGAAGGACATCAAACTATGAGAGTGTGTCCGGTGGAGGGTGACCAAGATGATGAAGGGTCTCGAGGGCAAGACTTAAAAGGAGCGGCTGAGGTCACTTGGTTTGTTCAACTTGGAGAAGAGAAGGCTGAGGGGTGACCTCATTGCAGTCTACAACTTCCTCAAGGGGGGCAGCAGAGGGGGAGGTGCTGATCTCCTCTCTCTGGTGACCAGCGACAGGACACAAGGAAATGGAATGAAGCTGCATCAGGGGAAGTTCAGGTTGGACATTAGGAAAAGGCTCTCCACTGAGAGGGTGGTCGGTCACTGGAACAGGCTCCCCAGGGAAGTGGTCATGGCACCAAGCCCATCAGAGTTCAAGGAGTGTCTGGACGATGCTTTTAGTCATACGGTTTAGTGTTAGGTAGTCCTGCGAGGAGCAGGGAGTTGGACTTGATGATCCTTATGGGTCCCTTCCAACTCAAGATATTCTATGATTCTATTAAATTTCTGTGATGCTGTCTTACTAGGCAGAGTATACCCTTCATATATACATGCCATTCATCAGCTGCAGTCCTTAACGTTACATTTTGTTCTTACTCTGTCTGGGATCCACTATATCTAACTCCTTTTGAACAGTTAAATGTGATTACAAGATCTCCCCATATCTCTTCATTATTAACAATGTCAGACTCGCACTTGTCACAACTCTGTCTAGTATTTTCCATCTATGCAGTAGGTATGCGGATACATATATATTATATATATATATTTGGTTTGATTTTATTGTTTCGCACTTAGGTAGGTAAGTGCAATAACTTTGCACAAGTGTAATAAATGTACAAATAGCAAAATAAAAAATAACAAGGATAATTATCAGAGAGTATCATAGAATTCTGAGGCAGAATGAAAGGTTTTAAAACACGAAGTTTACTGTGGCTCATAAAATTCTTCAATGTGTTTTACAGATTGTGACAGATCAGCAAACAGGTCAAAAAATCCAAATAGTGACAGCGGTGGACTCAGCTGTGTCTCCAAAGCAACAGTTTATTTTAGCCAGTCCAGATGGAACTGGTACAGGAAAGGTGATATTGGCAGCGCCTGAGACATCTAATGCCAAACAGCTTATCTTTACCACCACAGACAACATTGTGCCAGGCAGAATTCAGGTAAATACAGTAATTGAGATAGACCATAGATCTTTGTTTTTCAGTCTTTGATTTTCAGATTATTTAAGTCTATAATTGCTTTAAGACAAATTGCAATCGTTTTCTAAAGATCTAATAACATGGATTAGACCATACTAATTGTAGCCTTCGTTATTCAATCATAAATCCTCCTGTCTTCACGTTCCTCATGCATTCCATTGCACTCATCACCCCTTGTTGTGTGTTCTCATTAAAATTCCAAAGATATAAGCGAATACTTAAGATGGTGCTTGTGAGGAGTGCCACGGATGGTCTGTTCAAGATTCACAGATATACAGAGGTACAACTCACCTGAGCAAACTTATGTTCACAATGCAGTATCGAGACATTGCAGTAAAAGCTCTTTGGAGCAGAAGCTGTCCTCTGTTACAGTTGTTTGTGGGTCTTGAGCATAATCCAGACCAATGGGAGCTTTGCAAAACAAATTATACAAACAATTATCTATCTCTAGTGAAATTTGAGATTTCTTCCTAGCATCCTTAAAAAAACCCAAAAAACACCAAGGCGCCTGGTCCTTATTGCTACTGTTACAATAGAGAGTATTTTACAGGGAGAACTATCATTCTTACATAAATATTTAAAAAATCATATTTTCAGTCTTTTTAAATTTATTTTACTATGCTAAATGGGTTATCTGATGTTACAGAGGGGTGGGCTTTTTTTTAATTTTTCTGTGTTAAGTGGAATATTCTGAACAGAAGTTTTGGAATCCAAGGCCTTTGGAAGCTAAACTATTTCTATAACGGATCTCAGCTTCAGGCTATCCTCTCTGAACCATATACCCCTAATAGCTAGAGGAGGGATAGATGGGAACAGCACCTGAAATACAACCATCTTTGGCCAAAATATAGCAGCTGTTTGAGAGTAATTGCAAGAAGGGAAGAATACTGTTGACTGCACAAGTGAGGAAACTTATTTGTACTGAACAAAGCTAGGAGTTTTATTTGGAATTTGTTTTGCTATGACTGTTTCAATAGTCTCACTATTGACAGTAAAAAAACTCTCATTAACTTGCATTTT
The DNA here is from genome assembly GCF_000699145.1 of Aptenodytes forsteri. Classification (NCBI taxonomy): domain Eukaryota; kingdom Metazoa; phylum Chordata; class Aves; order Sphenisciformes; family Spheniscidae; genus Aptenodytes; species Aptenodytes forsteri. The sequence goes on along the minus strand of NW_008794173.1, from coordinate 3,799,672 downwards.
ATACTACTTAATTTCATTCCACATATCATACTTATTCTCAAATTCAGCCACCTCTTCCCAGTTGATACACCAATCTTGTTCTGTAGGCAAAACTCCTTACTTTCATGTCAGAAGAAAATATTGGCTAATTACCTCTTTTTGTTCTGGAATTTTGTTTTAGATAGTGACAGACTCTGCTTCGGTGGAACGTTTGCTGGGAAAAGCTGATGTTCAGCGGCCCCAGGTAGTAGAATATTGCGTAGTCTGTGGTGATAAAGCATCAGGTAAGGAAGCATAGAAAGTAGTATTCAAGAAACTTGATTGAAAGGATGACTGGGATGAAGGGAGGAGGTTTCATGTATTTCAACTGATTTTAGCCATGCTGGTGGCAAAAGCAATTGAGTCTAAAATGGAAATAGATAACATTATGCTTTGTATCTATACACACAGAATAGTTAAACTCTCCTTGGAAGAATATTAGTTTGTACTTCAACTGGAGTGTATAATAAATCGGCATGTGCTGAAAGACAAAATAATGATTGAATGGCTCCTGGTAACTGAAACAGACTATTTGAAGCATTTAGTCCGGTTCCCTACAGCTATGGGCAACCATGCAATAAACAGGTCACCTAGAAAAGTCTACCTGCTCCAGGAAAACACTTCTTAGTGCTCTCTAACAAACTTAAGACTTCCCGGTGGATTTTGATCATCTTCTATCACAGAAAAGGCAAGTAGAGATCAAGTGAATCCTCAGTGTTTCAGATCCATGCAATAAAAAGGAGTCTATGAGGTAAAATTTCTACATTAGCCAAGGAAGTGGACTGTGCTTTCATGCTACAGAGAAGACACCTTTCTGTCTCTCTGTCTTGCTTTCTTTTATTTTTTTAAGTGTTTATGTAATTAAAACAATACCAGAATTTATATGTATAGGAATTTTAAATTAATTTTACAACAAAATTTGAAATGCAATCTTACTTATATTCTGAAATTACTTAAACTTTTAGCCTATATATTCTTTTAATGTATCCTATAATCTGTAATAGCAGATAGAATTGCATCTGTACTTGTCCTGAGTGGGAACTACCACTTCACAGGTCTCTCATTCAGAAATAGGCTTAGCCTTCCTCTCTTCTCTCCACTCTCCCACCAAAAAGCCCTGACACTAGGTAAACAAGAAACATCCTGTAAGACTTTAACAATGCTTTCGTGGTCCAAAATGATGGTAAGAATACAAAATAAATTTAAAGGGTGACTTTTACAATGTTTTACTTGCTTAAGATAAATGTTTTTATGCTAAAATACAAGTAATTTCCATCTGATAACAATATATATGTTTCCTAGGTCGTCATTATGGTGCTGTCAGTTGTGAGGGATGCAAAGGTTTCTTTAAAAGGAGTGTGAGGAAGAATTTGACCTACAGTTGTCGTAGCAACCAGGACTGTATCATCAATAAACACCATCGGAATCGCTGCCAGTTTTGTAGGCTTAAGAAATGTCTAGAGATGGGCATGAAAATGGAATGTGAGTGTTAAGTACCCAATGTGATACTGTGCCTACCAAATAATAAATATGTGGACTACCACTTTTTAGTGTGTTCTCTCCATTTTGGTGTATGTTGCTTGAAGGAAACAGAACTTTCGGCAGCCAAAGCATCTACCATGCCTTTCTTCCATCACCATTTTATGTCTGAGGTGCAGTAGTGATTTGTTTTGAATCATGTCTCATACTACTGTAGTCTTTGAGGAGCCCAGTTAGAGCCTCACTTAGAATGCATGTTACAAACACAGTGTATGTTTATAAAACAAAATATTTTAACATGGATGGACATAAATCTGAGTCTAATGTTCAGAATCTGCTTTCCTTCTGGTTTATTTTTGCTGCTTTTTCATTCAGTGATAGAAAGTAGTTGATGTCAGGGTTTTTTTTTCTTTTTTAATTTTTATATTAATTTCGTCATTTGTGAGCGTTGTATTATAAGGCATTGTATAAACTGTCATATTTTAAACAATATACTTTCATGTTTGTATGCAGTGCTTCGTACAATTCCAGTGCTAGCATCCAAACACCTCTTTCAATGTATTTTGTTTCCAATTTATAGCACCTCTGCTCCTTCAGTCCAGCACTTCGTGAAGCCTATTATCTAGTTGTTTTGTGATAAATTTATGGAGAATTTAAGGTGAAGCAACAAATACTTCTCTTTTTCCACTCTGATCTAGGCAGGATAAGTTCCAACCACTGAGTTCAAGGGAGGCAGAACTTTAAGCTGTAAATTTGTTGTATTTGCACTCTGGAACTCCAGACCTGTAGTGATGATTGTTGTGCTTTGCACATGCTGTGCTGAGTATAGGGGGACACATTTGTACAAGAGAAACTGCTTCATTTCCAGAAGCTAAACCTTTCTTATCCAAATATGATTAGGATGTATGCTCACTGACTTTACTGGGCATTGGGTCAGGTTTCTGGTTAATATTTATGTATCCACCAAGCCAACAAAATGGATATACCTACTTTTAAGCTAAATTTTGCTGACAGTAACAATATTAGCAAAAATAAAATCGGGAACTAAGTAACTCTTGCTGATTATGAGGATAGAGAGAGACGTATCCATGTATTTTACTGTTACATTCAAAAGGGCTATAGAGGAGGGTTGAATTTTTTTGTTTGCTTGTTAGTAATGTTAATCTTCTAGAGCAATAACTGCTATATGATTAATTGGTAAAATGAATAGCACAGAAATATTGTCTCCATTTATGTTATGGCTTACATTTGCAAAGTGTGTGAGAATTAATATTAGTACAACACTTTTAAAAATTCTTTATATTATCCTCATAGTCCTTTATTCATTTTATTATTCCTCATTTTCAAGTGAAAAATCGATGCAGTCAAATGTTATGCCAAGCTATAGAGGAGTTTGTAAAGTTTAGTGACTTAGATTCCAGATAACTTTCTGTAATCTGTTTAATAATAATATCTTAATATTATAAAGATGCACTTTTCACTTCCTTTAAAATTACAAAGTTACTGTGTCTTACTATTTTTATTAAAAGATTTACCACACTTGTTTGGCACGTTGGAGACTGAGCTTATGTTCTTCCGGTTACCAAGTAGAAATATTTTAAATTTGAAAAGGTTAGTTTTGGAACACTGTTCCCTAACTGGGTGGAATGAATGGATGTGAGTGAATTGCATATCATGCAGACTTGTCTCCCAGGGAATTAACATGCATCTCTCGCGTAACTTGCCTATCTTGACTTTTTCTGGGTTTGTTCTGGGTTTGCACTGTTTTGACTCATCCAGAGTATGACTGCATCTAACATTTAGGTATAGCTTTACCTGTAAAAAATAAATAAACAATTTGAAAACACATTTTGCAGAATGTTCCATCTTATTAAATGCCAGTGAAATAGCAAGCTTTGATTCCAGTTCAGCAAAACTTAAAGCAAATGATCAACCTGTGACTTTCTTAGTTAAAAATGTACATAATCACAGGTGTAGTAAAATTGGAGCCTGTGTTTCTTCAGTCTTCATATTAAATTTCCAGTTTTGCACTGAGCTGATACACCATCATAACTGTGCAGACTGAAATCCTACTGTGAGAATTTTACTTTCTTTTTGTCTTTTTCAGTTGAATTATTTCCTTTCAAATCTGCATGTTTCTATCTTTATGTAGCGGTTCAAAGTGAAAGAAAGCCTTTTGATGTGCAACGTGAAAAACCGACCAACTGTGCAGCTTCCACTGAAAAAATCTATATCAGAAAAGATCTACGAAGCCCTCTAATAGCAACTCCAACATTTGTGGCAGATAAAGATGGGACACGGTGAGTAGCTCAGTTTAACGGTCTTGTTTAAGGTTATTTGTGCGTATTACTTTGGAGGCACACCTATATTCTTTTTTCCCCTCTGCTGTAAAGAATTGGACAGAAAAGAGCTCCAATTCATGAATCATCTGTTTCCATTACCAAGACCAACCTAGATTGTTCTGCTTCTCATGAAGGTTTTTATGTCTGAGTACAGCTGGGTGGTTTTCAGTTCAGAGCTGCCTCTTGTCCAGCCAGGTCAAAGCATAGGCAAGGCAAATATGTGATATTCAAGCAAAAAGCATGTAGGCTTATGCCATGATGCAGTCAGGTTAGCACTTTTCTGAAATCAAATCTGCAAATGGCAGACTTGGTCTTCCTTCTCCTAAAGACGGTAGTAAAAGAGACTGCAGTGACTGCTGATTCAGATCCCAAGAGACTGGTTTCAACAACAGCAAAACAACAGCAGCTTCCTTTTACTATATGGAAGATATTCTGAGATGGTTCCCATGCTCTCAGCTGTCTCCATAGGCAGTGGGTGTGGAAATGCGTATCATAATAAATAGAGGCAAGATTTGTCTTTTTCTGAGTAGAATAAAAAAGAACTCTAGGTTAAATACCACATTTTTAAAACTGTAGGTCCGGTTAGTTTATGAATGGATAATAACCACCTAAAGATACTGGATCTCAATATTCAGGTTTTATTTATTTAATATATATTCTTTGTTGAACAAGTGACTCCGCAGTTAGGAAGATTGGGCTGCAAATTTTTTGGAGAATTGTTTTTCAGTGTTCTTGTTTGCAAGTCAGATTGTTCAAAAGTACTGCTCACAGATACATTTGCTTCTTTGAGATTTCCTTGTGCTACAGATCCCTTACAGTCCTATAAACAATATTATAGTCATTAAGTGTGACTTTCTATTATTTATGTAGGATTCGGATTTGCATAACACATGATAATTTGCTGCCTGTGGTGGTTCACAATGTTAGTTGTTAGTCTCAGACCCCTTAAACTATAAATTCCCTGCAGCCTGAACCTGTCGTGCATGCATTTGTATTGGGTTATGCAGACTGGAGTGTTAAATAAGTAAGAAATAAACTTATCCTTGCTAACTGCAAAGACTTCCCACTGTCTCCCTAAATTAGATACAGCAAAGGGAAAGAATGTTTGGTCAAAAAGTAGCAGAAGTAAAGGCAGCAGAGATTTTATGCAGACCTTGATTACATGACTGTTTATGGCTATATTTTGGAATGTAAAATATATTTTCTTGACATAACTTTTTTTCTTCAGTGCTGTCCAATGTCTAACTTGGAATGCACAGTTATGCCTTCCTCCAAAGTCTAATGCATAACTCTAGAGCTATTAAGTGACTTCTGAAAGCATGAGAAGACAACAACTTTCCTTAAGACAGAATAAACCAGCATAAAAAGGAAATGAGAGGATATCTGTCTGGGAAGTTGTCATTGCTTTTGCACAGGAAAGGAAAACATTCCAGTCTTTCTGTCTTTCAAGCTACTTTTTGGAAACTGTTTCAGAAAGACTTAAGTCCTGATGAATAAACTCTGAGCTTCATTAAATCGTTAATTTAAAAATTGGTAATCCCTTCTATTCTGACATAAGTTGTTACACATTCTTCTGATTAATGTAAAATACTATTGACTGTCAGATGCCTTATGCTTTTGAACAGGTCAGCAGGTCTTCTTGATCCGGGAATGCTTGTGAATATTCAGCAGCCTTTGATCAGGGATGATGGTACAGTCCTCCTAGCTGCTGACTCCAAGGTATTATTCTTTCAATTAAGTTTTGAACATATATATTTATTTGTTCAGATTATTTTAGCTATGTACATAGACACAAATAATTCTTGCTCTTGAGAAGATAAGGTTGGGGTAAGTCTGAAGATCTGTACGAATGGAGGTAATAAGCTGATCAACAGGAACATGATTTCTTTTCATGGACGTATTTCTGCAAAAGGTCAGCCACAGGTAGTTCCCCACATGGTATGTCAGCTGGGGCTAGGATTGATGATTACAAGAGGATTTAAAGATCATTGTGAGCCACTGTTTTTCCTGTAGGTGTTCAGGAGGAAGGAAAAGTTACATTAAGGGAAAAAGAACACAAAGATTAAAAATGGGAAAAATTTATGTATGATACATCACCTATAATTTTGATCTACTAATACGGTTCTTCCTTTTTAGGCTGAAACAAGCCAGGGTGCTTTAGGAACACTAGCAAATGTTGTAACATCCCTTGCTAATCTCAGTGAGTCACTAAATAATGGAGATACTTCTGAAGTTCAACAAGAAGAGCAATCTGCAAGTGAGATTACACGGTATGCATTTATATTTGCATCTTATTTAGCAATTTGTATTCTGTACGGTGTATATTTTCACTTACTTATTGAAGTAATTTGGCATTGTGACACCAAACACAGTACAGGTTGCCCCCTGCTTTGAAACACAAAAACAATTCTTTAGAAATCCAGGTTTGGCTGTTGTCCTCTTGTGAAGAACTGTGTCCTGTGTTACAAATGTAGTGTTCTGAAACTAGACCAGATTTCATACTCAGAAAAATAATAAATGACTAGTTTGTGACCTTAAGAGACTCTGAGAATAGCAACACTTTGGTACTGTTTTATTTGATAGGCTTGTTATATGGAAGCTTCTCCTGCACGATGTTCTTTAGGGGTCTGTATTACTGCAGATTTTTTTTTGAGATTGTGCTGCCATAGTACCTGCCGGTAACGTAGGGAAAATGTAGTTAAACTAAGATCAACAAACTTTTTTTTTTTTTAATGTGTAGAAAGAGTTTGAAGTCTTTGTTGTCTTTATTAATGAGAAAAATGGGAAAAAGGAACATGGAATCTTAAAATTTCCAGCAGAGCTTGAGATTTTTATGGTTGGGGTTTTTGGTGGGGTTTTTGTTTGGGGTTTTTTTTGGGGGGTGGGTGGGGTGAAGGACAACATAAATTGGCAATATAGTGAAATAAGAAAAATACTTGGCCTCAAAACTGTCCATTGTTTCTCAAGTAGAAGATTTTTAAGAGGAGCTTAACTTCAGACTCTTAAAGTCTTATTTAAACTCTTCAAGTGAGTGAACTGATACTTAAAAATACTTGACACTGCAACTTCGACTTATGTCAACCTTGTACTCTAAAGCAGGAAAAAAAATCCAAAAAACCTCCCCCCAAAACTTCTTCACAAAAATACTGGCAAAACAGCACTATACCGTAATACTGTCCGCTGGTATGAAATCGGAGCACAAAATTCTTCTTTAAATCTAAGCTCTATCATAAGAAGGGAATTTACACTGCCTTATTTCGGCAATGGCCCAGCTACAGCTTGAGTATAAAGGAGTCCAGGCCCTCTTATGTTGCTGTCATAAGGTTTCTAAGGCTCTGTCTATACTGTGAGATCAGGAGTGTCTGGCCATAGCTCATCTAAAGGGAAAGGAAATTCAGGCATGTTGTCTAGAAGAGAATCACACTATTCTCCACTGTTGTAAGAAATTGGACATCAAGGACAGGGACTGCAGGGTGTTCTCCACAGTGCATCTGGTCTATAATCCTCACGTAATCTGTTAAACATTCCAAGGTGAAAAGGAGGAGATAGTGAGTGGTAAGCACAAGAGACCCCTTTACTAGTACAAATACTAGCATAAAACCATTAGAGCAGGATTTACAGTAGTAAAAAGTTCCCCCGTTACAGAGGAGATCTTTTACCAGCGATATATGGGCAGATCTATTCCTTTTATTAATGTCCGAACAGTACAGAGGGGCCACATTGTAACATAATTAAAAGTCTGACCTTGTGTCTTAGCATAAACAGTTCCTATATATGTTACCTCTAAGTGGAAATGCTTTATAGCATTTAATTTGACCACTATGAATTTTTTAAGGTGTAAGAAAGCACTCTTTCATTGTTTATTACTTTTTTTTTCAGGGCATTTGATACTTTGGCTAAAGCACTTAATACCACAGATGGTACAGCAGCTCATAACTTGGCAGATGGGATGGATCCTACAGGAGGAGGGAATATTCATGTAATCAGTAGAGATCAGTCAACACCAATTATTGAAGTGGAAGGACCCCTACTTACAGATACACATGTCACATTTAAGGTATGTGCTTCTTTAAATTGTCTTACTAAACAAAGTAACACTTAAGACATAACCCAAAATTAGTTTACTATGTTTTCTTTATTCTTATATTTAATTTTGGCAATATAATCTGGGATAACATCTGCTATTACAAAGCTTCTAACACAATTTTCACTCTTGCATGCTGTATCTAAAGAGTACAGGTGTTATTTCGTAAGACCTTTTCATGGACAGAAGGGTGCTTTAAAATTTATTTCACTTTGCAGTGCTGCTGATAATCACTTTCCATATCATCCATATAGTATGATGTCTTGCTTAATTCATTTATAATTCTAGACAGTGTAAAACTTTAATCTAAAAGGCTCCTTCATATAAAGAGAGGTTACAGTGCCTTCTTAGATGCTTATGGTTAGACCACTGAAAAAGGTCTTACATTTTAAAGATGCTTCAGCTTCAACTGAATACAAAACACACATGTTGATAAACAGTGTGCAAGAAACAGTAAGGGTGTTCATCTTGCTGTAATCAAATCGTAGTTTCAAGAAATACAAAGATCATTACTGAAATAAGTAATACTTAATGTAGTCAAACTTTTTTCATAACCTGCTTATTCCCATTAATGGTGTTTTGTGATTGTAGATTCCTATTACATGACTTTCCCATTTTAGATATTTAGATTTTATTTTGCTTCTTTTTAAGAAGTTTTAAAAGATCTTTTATAGCACTGTGATGCTAGCCAACACTCCACAGAGCAATGAAATTTTTAATTATTATTAAATGAATATGAAAACATTTTAAAAGGAAGCATTTCGGCTCTCTCCCACATAATTTCTTGTCTCCTATTCCCATTTTGCATTCCCAGACAGTAGTAATAAGTTATTTAATACAGTTTTCCTTTGATAATTTCTTGTCACACAGTTCCTTATGACAGACTATGAAAGTAGTTTGAAAGTTTTCGCTGGTTATTTCATCAATAATAAAAATTGTTTTATGTCTGAACTATATCTATTGTACTGTACTTTTTTTTTTGCAGCTGACAATGCCCAGTCCAATGCCAGAGTACCTTAATGTACACTACATCTGTGAGTCAGCATCACGACTACTTTTCCTCTCTATGCACTGGGCTAGGTCCATACCTGCATTTCAAGCTCTGGGGTAAATGGACTTACTCTGTTGAACAGTTTGCTTTCTAATGAATTTAAGCACTGAACACTTTCCAGCTATTTTGAATTTTTAAATGGTGATATTGTTTAATTTTTAATGAATTCTTTAAAATGCGTGAAGACTATGCAATATTATCCTTTTTGAAGAAAAAAAATAGAAGATGGCGGAGGAAGGGATAACTACAATATCTGATATTACTGCGGTTACAGAAGCTAAAGCCGAGTCAAAAGGAAGCATTTAATTTGTAGAAATATATCTTGGTAAAGAACTGGTGAGCACTATTTTACAGATAACCTGAAATGGTTTCCTGTAGCTGGCCTATCACTTCTTTTTGCTTTTTGAAATACTTGTAATGTGCTAATATATGCCTTTTAGTAAAGTGGTTTGCAATACGTTAATCCTTATTATTAATTGTTATAAATAACATAATTACACATAGGGTAATACCAGCCTGATAGGAAAACTACATACAGTTGTTTGATTTTATGTTGTTTATAGGCAGGACTGTAATACAAGCCTTGTGCGTGCCTGCTGGAACGAGCTGTTTACCTTAGGCCTGGCACAGTGTGCACAGGTGATGAGTCTGTCTACTATCCTAGCAGCTATTGTCAACCATCTCCAGAACAGCATACAGGAAGGTATGTTTTCAGTGTGTGATTCTTATACGTGTTCAGTCCTGCCAACACTACAGGGACATCTGTATAACATTTCTCATGAGGTGTTTCCTAATCGGTGGCAGAATTGTTCCCCAGGATCCAGGGGAAGGAGAAGCCTTCTCTTGCATAATTACCTTTCCTCTGGTGATCTACAACTTTTGTTGCACTGACCTCACAGAGATCTCTGTGGGATAGAAGTGTCCATAGAAGAAATGGGGATAAGGCTGGAGGACGTATTCTCCTGTCTTCTACATCTGACTGGCAGTATAGAGAAAGACAAGTACATCCTAAAGTTGGGTGTGCTCACAGAGCTTTCCTCCCATCCAGATGTAATTTTTTTTTTTTCCCCTCTTAGAATAATGATGTCTTCTTCCAAACCACACCAGAATTTTTTCCTTCCAGAACTTTCCTTCTCCTCTTTGCAGTGTAAAACTATAGCATTTGCCAAGTATCACAACAAGAATATTCTTGCAAGTATAATGGTTTTGGATACTCCTGTAATGCAGTAATGATTAATGTATTTTGAAGTACCCTCTGAAGCATTAAACAACCTATTTTCTTGACACTCTTACGAAGATTTATGTAATTTTATTTTTTAATTCAGTGTTGGCCTGTTGATAATGGTGACTATATCTAGAATGGATGATAATCTGTTATGGATGCCTTTTTTTCATTCTTTTCTTTCAGGATGCTCCCAATCAATATGATTGATTAGCGTGAGAATAACATTCCATTTTTAATAGGAGGAAAAAAACAATACTAGCAGCTTTAAACTCTGCAAACACAGCACATTACATGAAAGCTAACTTAAATTTAAATGTGAGTTAAAAGTAGTTACAGAATACTATTTGGTACCAATTTGTTTGATGATTTTTGTGGTGCCATTATTGTGCACACGGCAAAAATTGGAAAACAGGCTTTTACTGAGGAGAGTAAGAGTTGATTGTAGAACTATAAAATGTACAAAAGTAGATAATCTGGAAAAAATGTGTAATAACCTTCAGTCCTAGTAAAGTACTTTTGTTTTATTCTACTTTATTAGCTTCATTATCATAAAGTAAATTACACAGAAATTTGATTCTTAAATGGATAGTATGCTTTCATAATGAATATAGGGTTGGGTTTTTTTTCTTTTTTTCTTGTAATTTAAGAAAGCCTGGACAGCCCTCAAAATACAACAAACTAATGTGCCTTTCCTGCAGAGAGAGAGAGGCGAGAGTTTAAAAGACCAACAAGGAAATGTGCACATTATATGTTCTGCACAGAGTTAGGCTTTTAATTATATCTCTGTCAGAATAAACACAGCTCTCTATTCCATCTACACCCCAGGCAATGAGTTTGTGGAGGAGTAAGTGGTGGGGCTATTACAGCCTTAAGCTGGCTCCACTTCTGTTCCCATGTCTCAAAAAAGAAAAAAATAAATTTGTTCTACAACCTGTACTTCCAGTCATACCATGTTACCTGAGACTGGCCAAGAAAAGAGGATGATTTGTTTTATTATGGTTTGTTGATGATTTGTTTTATTTATCTATTCTGCAAAGTTATCATATTATATTGTGTATTATAACTTTAAAATTCAAAACAAAGTGAAGAACTTCCAGAACTTTATCTAGGAAGCGTATTAGTGATGAGGCTATTTGGAAACTCTGGAATTCAAGTTCACTTTCCCTGACTATTTCTGCACCATTTCCCACTTAATATACAAATAAAAACATTACATTATGTCTATCTTGATCCATCGTGACTAAAAACTCATATCACAATTCATGTGCTTCAGAAATGTAGATTATGCTTTCATTCTTATTTCAAGACATTGTGCAAAAAATATTTCTTCTGTTCAATCTTTTTATTGCAGTTTCAGAAAATATGTAAAATAATCATAAATTACATCAAAGATTCAGTTTAAGGCACATGGGTCTGAGCAATCATATACACTATTAGCTGTACAGACAAAGGTAAAATATTTAAGTTACAATGATATGAAATGTTAAGAGATCATGACTGGAATAAAATTATTCTAATGTGTTTCTCAAGAAAAAGTTTTATCCCTTGTGAATTGACTTATCTCTGAAGTTTGATAATAGTAATTACATATTCAAAGATTTGTCTTATTGTAATCTCTAAGGTTTTCATTCTTTGACTAGTCTGCAGATACGCAGTCAGAGAGAAGGTATATTTACCAAAATAGAAATCTCTCCCTCCCTAGCTGAGCAGGTAATACCACTCAATTGTAACTTATCCACAAATAATACAAGATCAACATTTTAAGAAAGAATACGAAGCCAACATAAGGAACGTGATGTTTCAAATGATGGAAGAATCTGTGTACATGTATGTGAGTGAATTTATGCCATCAGAAGGAAAAAAGACTATTTACGACAGTAAATGAAAAATTCGCTTCTAAAAGTACAGATAGAGGAAAAAATAGCACTGTCATTACTGCTCTTGCATTCACTTCTGGAAAAGCTAACTCAATACTGTTCGAATTTAAAATTAGGATTGCATGATAGCATTTGTTTTGTGCTTCTGTTTGTTCCCGGAATCAGTCTAGCCATTTGTAGAATAATTCACCATAATTTGAGAGTCTCTGCTCAGAACAGTACATCACTGGAGTAAGATTGGTATTGCTGATTATGCTGTACTGGCAAAATTATGCAAAAGAGATAACATTCTGTTTGCTAGCCCTGTGTCTCACTCAGCTTTATAAATTTTCACTTCCATAATCATTCAGGCCATCCTTTATGTTAAGTGGTTTTAAGATAGCAAATGACACAGAAGACTTTAAAATGTCACTTCACTTGTTTTATAAAAGGATATTGGTTACTATATCAGATACTTGAGCTCACATGAAATAGCAAACAATATCTTTTTGTAGATAAACTTTCTGGAGACAGAATAAAGCAAGTCATGGAACACATCTGGAAACTTCAGGAGTTCTGTAACAGCATGGCCAAACTTGATATTGATGGATATGAATATGCATACCTTAAAGCTATAGTCCTCTTTAGCCCTGGTAAGGAATTTAGTAACCATAACTTTTTAAATAATAAGCATTAATATGTTAATGTTTTAGCAATTTTTTTAATTAGACTAGTGTCTTGAGATGAGACTGATCTGTTAAGCTGCAGATAAAATGATTGTTCCATAATGATTTATCACAAATAATATGTGTTTTAAAAATAACTTTGGAGCAATGTATCCATGTTATTTACAGTTCCAATGTATCAAGTGTTTCCTGTACACTCCACCTTAGAACTCTAGACTCAATTATCTTCAGCTGAGAATCTATGAGTAATAAGTTGTCTGGGATGTGTACTAGCAATATTAGTGAAGTAAATGGCAGGAAGTATTAGAGGAAATATATTCTTACAGTGACAAAAAGAAATTGGCTTCAATTTTAATATTTTTAATACACTCATAAGAGGCATCGCTGAAATATGAGCAGAAATACCACTGTATTTTATATGGAACTTCCACAAAATCTCCGAAACTAAATGTAAACAGGCTGTCTTCCATTTGTTAACAAAAAAATGATAGCAGACAACTAAAGCATGATCAACAGTGTTTATGAGATATGAGGATTTACTCAAAGAAGACACTTGAGATTTTCTGGAATGATAAGGTAAGGACATTAAAAAAATGTGAAGTGACAGTCTCTTCAGCAAAGGTGGAGAAATGTTCCTAGGACACAGAAAGGTTAATTTAAAACTGCTGATAGGCTGAACGAAAGGGAAACTCTTGCTCAGAAATGTAAATTATTTACTTTAATTCAAAGGTGTTTACCACTTCGAATTTAACAAGATACAAGGAGTATCTTGTTATCAGGGGTTTTGGGGTTGGTGTTTTTTTTTTTTTTTTTGCATTGATACTTTTTTTTCTCTTTGTGATAAAACTTACTTTAATTAGAAGATATTGGTGTCCTGAATTAGCTTTTGAAATTTTTTTTGCAGATTATATTATTAGGATTAGGTTTATTAGGGTTTTTATTCAAGTTGGAGGAGCAAGAAACTCTCCAAACTCAAGCTAGCTCTGTCCCTTTTCAAGGGAAGAGCAGTTGGAACACAACACTGAAGATATTTGGGCATAGTCAGATAGGTGGTATTTTCTGTTTTTTTTCTGATCATGTGACTGACTTTGAGGAGCTGAGCCAGCTGGAATTAAAACATGAGACAGACTCGGGAAGGTCAAGAAATTGATCTGGCAAGAAAACAACCCTAGATACTGCTCAGTCAGCATAGTTAATCAAAATCACAGAGGCAAACACATTTTAAAAAGCAAGGTTAGAGACATAAACTAGGAGTGTCATTGCCTGGTACATACCTACAGGCTTAATCTTTTTCCACTTTCTTGTGGATACACACAGCTATAGAGAGAAAAGTGAGGAAGCTAATTCTGAAGCCAGGAAGCAAATGTTCAATTGAGTGGTTTCCTTTATACAGCTAACATGTTAAACATCACAATACAAGATAAATATTTAAATGAAATTAAATGCAAGAATCTTATAACTACATATATTTCACAATGTATAGGGAAACAATCGACATACAGAAATGTTTTGTTTCTTTAGATCACCCTGGTCTGACCAGTTCAACCCAAATAGAAAAATTCCAGGAGAAGGCACAGATGGAATTGCAGGACTATGTACAAAAAACCTATCCAGAAGATACTTATAGGTATTTATTGTCTATAGTACCCAAAGTAATGTTGTGGGCTGTAGCTGGCAAAAGTACAAAATAACATCACTGATATAAAATTTCCTTTTGACATCTGTTCTTTTTTGACTGTGGATGAGAAAGAACTAGATAACTTGTTCATAAAAGCAAGCAGGTTTGTTTAAAGATAGGTAGAAGCAAGAATAGCTCTCTAGCTTCTTCCACGTAAATTGAACTTGAGTACTTTCTTTTTTTGGGGGGGGAGTTGTTTTGTTTTTTTTTTGAGTCTCATTGCCATGTTTAGAAAAGTAAACAGACTTATTTTATTAGAAGTCTCAAGAATAGCTGCCTCAACTGCCTCAAACTTCTTTAATTCAAATTGCTTCCTTTTTCAAGTTAGTTGTCAAAGAGGCTTTGAGATAATAAAAGGTGATTACCATCCTTTAAATGTTTGACAAGTTACATATGCAGAAAAATATATAAAACTGCCAGTTTATGAACCTTGGAACAATAAGGACTACATGTGGGGAACAGTAATCGACTCTTAAGCTTCTGTTTATAAGAAATTCCCTCCTCCTACTTATTTTCTCCTTTTTTTTTTTTAATTTCCAAGGACTTCTCTTTGAAAGTAACTTGTTTTTTCACCTCTCAACTGTTCCTGTTTCTTACTTGCTAGAAATAATTATCCTATTTTCTAATAATCTCCATCAAAACTATTTTAAATTTCATCAACACAATGATTCTCTGCACTACAAGGGAAATTCTAACGTCTGTCTAACAATATATCCTAGACCATACTCTCCTTTACTGTGAAAGGTATCCCCATGTAAAGAAGCATGCAATCCCATACATATAGGCAAGGTCTGAGGGTAGTGAAACTTTAAAAAAAACAAACCAAACCAAACCAACAACAAAAAAAAACACCAAAAGAAAAAAGCCTGTAAAAGAGAGTTTCCCCCATCTCAGAAACTGGTTTCTGCACTGATCTTTCAGAGTTAACATTGTGTGGGGCAACAGAAAGGGCATCAGGATTCCCAGTTAGGTGCAGTGAAGATGGGATTCTCTACTTCAGAAACATCCTCGAATCCCACATTCTTCTTCTGTGTACAATTCAATTATTTTGGTTTGATGTGTGAGAGCTGGATATCTGCCATAAAAAGAAATACAGAATTTGTTCCATATACTTAACTTCTCTTAATAGTGGCTCAAGGAAGAAAATCGGAGAGTTCCGTTTCCCAAACAATGTCCTGTATTTTAACTGATATTGTCTATATCCCTATGCTCACCCATATGTAAGTTTAGAGTACAAATCTGATTATTTCTGAGCAACTGAATGCTGGCAGAAACTGAGATAGAAGCACAAGTGTTATAATTTTCACAAAAACAGCAGCATAGCTTGGATCTTTTTGCAATTTTCCCCTAAAGTTTACAAGATATGGTATATTAGCAGAATGGACCTTACATATTTTCTCCATAGATATTCAAGCATTTTCCAGAAGTCTGTGTTCAGTGCTGCCTAAGGTTTGCTATTACATGGCTCTGGTTCAGGAAATTTATTTATTTTGGCATTTGTGATGTACATCTGCCATATAAACACAGCAGATATGCTTTCATCACTGTCCTAAATTTCAAATGCATTGAAAGTCCAGAAATTCAGTATGATCACTTCATTATATTGGATGTCTGTTAACATCCTGGTACCTACAAAACCACAGCATTTGGCAATATGTATGAGTAACAGCACATCCCTCCAAATTCCTTTTCTCATCAGAAGCAGATTCTCTTATTTCCTTTTATACATATCCAGTCCCATTCTTGCTATCTGGTTTGTCATTAAGTTGCTAGGCAACGGAGCACTATGCTGTTCATGGTTTAAATTTTAATTAAGCGTTTTACTCTTAAAATTGTGCAAATGTTCTCACTAGTCAGTATGAGTATTACTAGTCTCAGCATTGTCCTGAACTATGAAGTGCTTCCAGAGCTGGGAACTTCAAAAGCAGACCAGGAGAATTGTGTGTTTGTACATACACATTGTATCTACAAAGGGTATTAATATGTCCTTTTCATTGGAAAACCACAAAGAAAGATGGTGGCTTTTCATTTCACTTGCAGGATAAAAAAGTAACCGTTCTTTTCATGGTAGCTCAATTAGCTTTAATTGCCTCTTTACTCCCATTCATGAGTTACGGTAATAATAAAAGCAGATCCAGCTCTTTAGCCACAAAGTATTTTAAATTGGTATTATATGTATTTATAATCCACTGAACTTCTTTTTCAGGCTAGCCCGGATTCTAGTTCGCCTGCCAGCACTTAGGCTGATGAGCTCTAGCATTACCGAGGAACTATTTTTTACTGGTCTCATTGGAAATGTTCCCATTGACAGCATAATCCCCTACATTCTCAAAATGGAAACAGCAGAATATAATGGTCAAATAACTGGCACGTCTGCGTAGTGGGAACAACACAATTTGATGGATTGAAGTAATTTTCGTAAAAACATACAATTACGAAGTTAAAAGAATAGCATTTTGGTATGTACAAATATTTCCAACTTGTTTTCAGTTTCCTGTCAGATTTCTCCTTGTCTGTTTGCTGACATTGACAAAATTTAAGCAGCTATTAAAAGACCTGTTATAGGACCTTTTCTGCCACAAGGAATATTTTTGATGCCTTTCATTTAAAAGGCTATAGATTACTGAACATACTTTTCACATGCTTTGTATTTAGAAATTATCAGTGGTTAAAAACAGAGTTTTATAATACCAGAGATTAGTAATAAAATTACTTTAAAAGTAAAAAGAACAGTATGTATATATTTAAAAATATCCTTGGAATTAATATCTAATAAATGCCAGGGTATAATACTAGCACTTTGTAAGCACTTCTTGTCAAAACGACAATGTCATCAACATCCTGCTTATGAGTATGGAAAATGAAATAAATTGCATATGTCCTTAATCAAAATGCTAGTGATTTCTGTGAAAATGTACAATGCTACAGGAGACAATCATTTATTCTACAAAAAGTCACTTGCTCTTATGTTATGCATGAAATATTAATGTGGATTCTTAAATCAGATATCCACATTATATGAAACTATACTGTTAAATTAGTGCAGTTGTAATTCACAGTACGATGCAGTCATAGTGACTATTACGTGCTACGGGAATTACCCAAACTAGGAGAAAAAATGTGTTTCTTGCCACAGTAATGATGAAATATTCAGGTTCCTTAAAGTTTCTATTCAGACCAACACAGTCATGACAAATGTTAGAATATAGGAAGCCTTTTGATTCTGGGGAAAATTGGTCATTAACTGGAAGAAGTCATTTTCAAGTAGAGCTGTGTGATGCTCTCTGAGTATGCTCTTTGTATTTCCAAATTTACTCCTTCTCTCTGTACTCCTAAACACCCTCATCATCCAGCCAAAGGTACAATTTAAAACCTGAAATGTGGTAGAACCTCTGGCTGTCAAGACAGCTGGCAAGACAGCTCTCTTACTTACAAAGCTCTCTTACTTTATTTCTGCCCTCCTCCCTCCCCTTCCCTGACTGAGCACTCCCAATTT
The DNA here is from genome assembly GCF_000699145.1 of Aptenodytes forsteri. Classification (NCBI taxonomy): domain Eukaryota; kingdom Metazoa; phylum Chordata; class Aves; order Sphenisciformes; family Spheniscidae; genus Aptenodytes; species Aptenodytes forsteri. The sequence continues at coordinate 3,781,757 of NW_008794173.1, read as the reverse complement.
TGCAGTGCTCTCAACCTTCCTATGACTCAGTTTGAAATATAGTTAGGATTTACATTGTCATGTACAATTGCAGTTAATGACTGATATACCATGGAGTTATAAAATTCACTACTTTTTAATTGTCTAGAGTGATGAGCCATCAACATGTTTTCTAGTATTGGCCATTAGCTGCTAGCATTGCTTTCATTTTAGTATAATTTATTATTATTGACATTAAATATTTTAAACAATCGAAGTTTAACAAAAAGTCATGGCAATTAATACCTTCATCTGATCCTGGCTCATTAGATGCATCAATTATTGTAATTATTTGTATGGTAGAGGCATTTTCTACTTGTGTACTTTTTTGTGACAAAAATCTGTAAGTTCAGCACTACTTTTTTCTTCTGTTATTGACATTTATTTAGAAACACCAACCAGGTTGGTTTTCGTGTCTTTTAAGGGTCTGAATTGTAGCCAAAAGACCTTAAGCAGCTCTAGATGAGGCTTCTGATGTAATAAAAAGTCTTGACCTGGTGCACTTCATTCTCAGGAGGAGGCTAACATTTGTAGCACTCATTGTGACACGGAAGGCTATTTAATTTTAGCTTCTGGATGCATTAGTGTCTTCTACAGTTACCATTATTACAGCATTCAGGATCTTCTTTTCTCAAAAGGGTTTTACAAAGAGTCCAATATACATGCAGAGATTTGTAATATTGCACTTTCATTTTTCTTGGCTTTTGCTATAGCAAATGAAATTGTCATATTTTTAATGTGACGGAAGGTCCACACTCTGAATGTTACGTCAACTGGAATGCAGAATTTTATACTAGCTGTTTTATTGCAGTGTAACTTCTTGTGTGATTGTATCAGCACTTCCAATGCAAAGTCCCTGTTTTAAGGGTATACAACTTAAAAATTAATTGTGATATTAACATCAGAAGAAGTAGCTACCTTGGAAAGAGTTGTGGCCATTTTTGTTAAAATTTAAAATTTTATTGGGTTATGTCATTGTTGTTCTAAAAGCAGTATGCATTGAACTATTGTGATATTTTTCATTGCAAATAAGATTATGCAGTTTAATTTGCTTTCAGTATTTTGTAAAAATCATTTAAGCAGATAAGTAAGCATTGTTAATGACAATGAGATATTCCTTAGCACAAAAACTAGCCATTGGAATCTTTTTTCCCAAATTTGAATACACACCAGCTGGCTTTTTCATGACAAACATCATTTCAACTTCCAATTTTTCAAGTAAAAGGGCACCATTTTCCGTGCAAAAATTTGTTTCCCTAATTTTTCTTACTTGTGCTGTGAGTGTAACAGTTCAGGAAACAAAATAAAGCCACTACAGTTTTTTGGGAACAGAGGGATTGCATGAAATAAAACTTAAAATGTATGCATTGTATTACATTTCTAAATCAAAATGGTAAATATCATGCAGCTCTGTTTACAAATAAACTATACTCCCTACAAATGCAAGGCCACATAATGCTATCCTTGATCTATCTCTGGTAGTCACTTTCTCTGCAAATTGTTCCCTGGACTTTAGGGATAAAATATTAATTTGTGTAAATGGAGTAACAATAATGCAATCCATATCTAGGGTTTATTTATTGTGCATGCATTTAATAAATGAAATGAAGCAGTTCCATACTTAAGATTCCGATATTACCACCTAAAAGCTATAAAGTCTCTCTTTGTATAGCATCATTAGCATGATTTGCTGGCTTGCATTAGTCAGAACCAAGCTAATTTAGTCCTTATGCCATTAACAAAAAGTACTTTCTCTAACTATACACTATTTTGATTCCAAGACTAACAGTTTGGATTGTAGAAATTTGGACGGCAGATGGTAGATCCTAGAGCTTAAGAAATATCCAGAATCTAAAATGTTTTGCATATTTGAATATTAGCTATAAATAATAAGACAGATGTGATGAATAACCTAACACTTCTTTCTCACATGCTGCTCAAGGGCTGTCAGAAAAATGAGCCAAAGATTTGGCATATGATGGAGAGACACTGAAAGGAATCACTTAAAACACTGCCATATAAAACTATAAACCATCTTCTCCAGTGCAGTAAGGCTCTTTGCACTAAATTTCAAGTGTAATCACAGAATCACAGAATGGCTGAGGTTGGAAGGGACCTCTGGAGGTCATCTGGTCCAACCCGCCTGCTCAGGCAGGGACACCTGGAGCCAGCTGCCCAGGACCGAGGCCAGGTGGCTTTTGAATATCGCCAAGGATGGAGACGCCACAACCTCCCTGGGCAACCTGTGCCAGTGCTCAGTCACCCGCAGAGTGAAAAAGTGTTTCCTGATGTTTGAGAGAACCTCCTGTGTTTCAGTTTGTGCCCACTGCCTCTGGTCCAGTCACTGGGCACCACTGGGAAGAGCCTGGCTCCATCTTCTTTGTACCCTCCCTTCAGGTAGTTATACACGTTGATGAGATCCCCCCCGAGCCTTCTCTTCTCCAGGCTGAACAGTCCCAGCTCTCTCAGTCTTTCCTCACAGGAGAGATTTTCCAGTCCCTTCATCATCTTCGTGGCCCTTTGTTGGACTCTCTCCAGTATGTCCATGTCTCTCTTGTACTGGGGAGCCCAGCACTGGACACAGCACTCCAGGTGTGGCCTCACCTGTGCCAAGTAGAGGGGAAGGATGCCCTCCCTCGACCTGCTGGCAACGCTTTGCCTAATGCAGCCCAGGATACCATTAGCCTTCATTGCGGCAAGGGGATGTTGCTGGCTCGTGCTCAATTTGGTGTCCACCAGGACCCCCAGGTCCTTCTCTGCCAAGCTGCTTTCCAGCCGGGTGGCCCCCAGCATATATTGGTGCCAGGGGTTGTTCCTCCCCAGAGGCAGGACTTTGAACTTCATGAAGTTCATGTCAGCCCATTTCTCCAGCCTGTCGAGGTCCCTCTCAATGGCAGTATGACACTCTGGTGTATCAAGCAGTGAAGCTGCTAATCTATCAGTGATCTAGGTCTAATCTAGCAGTGAAGCTATTTTAGCTCATTCAAAGAAATCTTTTCCTTTTCCTTGTATGTCCATCAACAGAAGATAGATGTTCAAGAGGCACAGAACTGATGAAGGGATTCTTTCTGCCAACAGTTTAGGTGTTACTTGGTAGCAACAGAAAAAGGCATGTCTAAGGAAAATGGGCCTCACAAAGTTGTTCTTGCTCTATGTTAACCTCTGACATTATTTTCAGCCTCTTCTGGTGATTGGGCTTTCAGGCCACTCTAACATAATGAAGGTAGAACAATGTACACAATACAGCTGCAGACTCAAGCAAGATTTAAACTATCTGCAGAAAATACTACAAGGCTGATGTAGTTCTTGTCATTTCTGAGGTTTGTTCCATCCCCCCTGCCAGTAACTGGAAGATGGTAACAGGCTAATCTTACTAGCTTTACTTTTAAATTAGTTTCATTTTGTTTCTTTGCAAATGCAAACTTTTGTTTATGAATATGGGACAGGAGAGTTTTTTATTATTGTAACAATTATTGAAAAACTATTTCTTGACTTTAAGTATGGAAATTGCTTGTTTTCATAAAGGCCAAATTTCAATGCCAAACTTGTGTTTACAGAACTAGGAGTCAAAGGATCACAGTCTTAAAATGATTCTAAGGCAAGTGAGAAAGTGATAGGGAAAACAAGTCAGGGCTGAAGCTTCCAGGCAAAACCAGTTTCCTGACTGTGTTTCTTCTTTGGCAGAAACTGTAAAACACTTAAGTGTTTTCACTGTTGGGTATAGTACATGGGACTTTCACAGATTCCTGAATGATTTCATCCAAGATGCTGAAGATGTCAGTACATTTTCCTGCCCATTAAAATTAAGAGGGTAGTTAGGATTCTTCCCTGATTACCTGCTGTTTAATTAGTAAGGGATAACTTAAAAAAGCACCAAATAGCATGAGTAGCAAGTATAGTAGTATCAGGAATACAGTTTAGCCAGGAAAAGGGAACTGGAAATTATTGGGCTGAGGATACTTCCAAAAAAGCAGTGATCAAAGCAGCTTTCTGCAATAACAGCACCAGTCAGGGGCCCTGTTTGAATTGGGTGGTGTGGGCCATAGAACTGGCAGGTCAATCAGACATACGCAGGTGCACCAGCAAATACCTACAAGATGATATCACCCTGAAAAGAAAAAAAAAAACCAAACCAACAACTGTTTTTCTATTTGAAATCCCTCTCCTCTCCTTTGGTTACTCTGTAGAGTGCAAAAGCAGGGTAAGTTGGTTCTTTTTCATCTACTCTTGCCCATAAGAGAAAAAGCAGAAATACCAGGCAAACAACAAGTAGGTTCCCATCTGTCCCAGCAGTTTGCCACACTTGCCGTACAACAGAACAGCTGCTGCCGTGGTTTGCTCTAATGATAAGCATGGGCCTGCTGTGAGAGCAAGCACACAACATCTGCAGTCCTGATGCCCCCATACATCCAGGGAGAATCAACAAAATAAGGCCACGTTCACCCTATAGAAGAGAGTAAGGGGCAGAGAAAGGACAAATTGCCAGCATCTACTGGATCTTGAATGACAGAAAATTAGTTTAAAAACCAGCTTTATATGAAAAATTACCAAGAGGGCATGGCAAAAGGGAGAAAATGAAAACATTTACTTTTTGCACCTTTTCATTCTAAAGTTGCTGAGTCATTTTAACAGTAAATTCTCCTGAACTAAGTTCAGGCTTACTGTTTGATGAAAAATGCCGTAACCCCTCTTGTTAGATAATGCTACAACCCTACTTCTGCTGCAATCAATGTTACCAACATTATATGGGAAATTATTTGTGCAAAAAAAATTAGAACATTATTTATACTGAGGTTGCAAGTTAAAGTAAAATTCTTCATGAAGTTTAAATGCTCTAAGTCTAAATATATTAGACTTTGAAAGCATCAAATCCCAGAATTACCTTATTACTGAGCTTCCTGTGGTGAAGTCACACTAAGTTCATCACAGATAATACTGTCATAATGTTCCATAATTCCCACAGCCTGTTTTATCCTCCGAGTTACATGAATGCTTTGAAAATGGCTTATTATTGTTAAATTCATGCTTGTCTTCCTTCTTTTTAAAGGGTTTGATAGATTTTTACACATCTTTATTTTGTGCCTCCCACCATTGTGCATTTCTGCATGTTCAATTCTAAAACTCACTCGAGCAGCTAATGCATATGTACATAGTTGTATGTATGTGTGTATGAATGTATATGTTTATACCTATCTGTCTAAATATATTATGTACAGTGTATAGAAAGTGTGTAGTGTATGTATATATGTACAGATATGTAGTCATGTATTCATACCGTTCTATATGTTAAAGCTTTTCATTCATTTGCTAATCCAGAGCTTCCCAGTTTTCATTTCTCAGCCCAAACTAAGCCTCGCTTAAGCAGGTGAATCCTCATGAATTTCAGAACTTTGCACCTTTTTCTAAATCTAGCCTGAATTTAGTATTTTCTGTGCAGAACTGACAAATATGTTCCATGAATTTTCTGGCTTTTACGTTACTCCCTTTACCTTTCTCATTTGACATGTAGAAGTCTGCTAGTGAATAGTTAATTGAACATACAATGTCTGTTAAAAATAAATTAATAAATAAATAACCACAGTCATAGAAAATACTTCCCTGTTTTCAATATATACTCATTCTCTTTCAGCCTTCTGAGAGACTTTTTTGTAAAGTTTTATTTCGCAGTGAAAGTTGGTAAGAGATTGATTTTTTTTTTTTTTTTAAAGTCTTCAGCAGTGGCTAATTGGAAGAAAAACAAGTTGCCCTTTATCATTGAACTGTAGCACACAGAACAGGATGCAATGGATGCTGTTTAAAAAATCAATACTCATATTGCCATAATGATAACATGAAACCAAACCGTTAGTTAAACAAAGACTATGATGTCCTCCATTCAATGAAACGATGACATTTCTGTTGCAGTGGTAATTAAATAAGAGGGAGATTGCAGTTAGTTTATTTCTTAGTGAGCATCAAGACTTATTTAGGATTTTCACAATGCATTTGAATTGTATATCCACTTACCAAAGTTACTCTCTTTATTGTCTATCTTAAACTAAACAAAGTTGGTTAGTTTATTTAGTTGTCAGACTGATGTCCATTTTCACATTCTCTCCTTCCCTGAACTGTAATCTGTGCAGATCTTGCACTGTGTGTGTCAAGTTTCCATTGTTCACATGGGAGCTGGGCACATGGAGCATTTATGAAATTAGGCTTGCAGTAAGACAATTTATTACTCTTAGGGAGTATTCAAACATTTAAATTATCAAAATATAAGTAGTTCTTGTTCCTTTTCCCTTCTGATGACTTAAGTTACAAAGGAAGCCTTTTGTAAAAGTAATTCTATTAACTTTGATTTTTTAAAAAAGCATTTCACAGACCATGTAGGGGAGTAGTTCAGCAAGTCTTGTTTCTGTCATATTAAGAAGGTGAAGCGGAATTTTCTGGGCATTTATTTCCACCTTTTGTACTCAACATGGCAAAGACTTGTGTACATTTAAGCAGATGAGCAGACACCAATTAAAACCAGGTGAGCTTCTTGCATGCTTAAAGTAAAACACAAGTCTCTTTCAGAGTCAGGCCCTCTGCTTGTAAAGTCTTTGCTATGGAAAATGCTAAGAATGTTCTCTGTTTTTCGCTCTATCGTTTAGTAAGCATTTGTAAGCTTTTGTTTCAAATATAGGAAAAAAAGGTAAAACATCCATTTTAACATTTCAAACCTTATTTTGAGATTTTCCGCAAGAAAATTATTTAAATTAATGGCAGGAATTCCTGTGACAGATGGTCCTTCATTGGTGTCTTGACAATCAGTGCTGTTTGAATAATGTTTGCTTTCCTCTTTAAAGGCTGAATGGAAACCTGTGTCTATTAACATCATTGTACTGTGGTAACATTTTTAAAGATTAGGAAGCCAGCTAGGGTATTGATCAGGACTGAATCTGCTTAAAATTTCAATTGTGAATTTAGAAAAAAGCATATTTTAAAATTGTGAACTTGTTTTATATACACATTTGAATTGTTTGTATTCTGAAGGACAAAATGCACTCAAATTTAAGTCGCAATAGAGGCTCTGTTGTAATATTCTGTGGAAACTGGCAGGTGAAATCAGCTTTCTGTATTTGATCACAGAAAGCAAAAGTCTGAGAAGCACACCTATTGCCAGGTATCTAACACCCCTGAATAACTGGCTTCTCATACATTTTTTAATTATCTTAGATAAATGATAATAAGGCACAGGTCCATTTAAAAATATTTTCAATGATTGCGGGTTAAAAGTAGGACTGAATAAATTTCAAATAAAAAGGATATTCTTTAAGAAGAAAACATGTTACGTACAGAGCATGTATGTTAAATTTCTCACACATGGAATCAACGTTAAATGTGGGACTATTTTTAATAATTAATCTGTACTCCAAAATACATTGCAAGCCAGTGTTCAAACAGTTTCATAACTGAAAAACTGCACATTGTGTAAGTGTTGTATCTGTTTGGCATACCAGGGAGTTCTGAGCTCTACAAAAAGAGCAAATTTTTATAAAAAGAATAATCTACTTTTAATTCCTTGGGACATTTTCTGGAAGTCTCTGTTCATTATAATTTAGAAAACTATCATTTATGTTATTATATTTTAATTTCAAGTTAAAAACCTTGCAAAAGTTGTTAATTTCCCACAGCTGTTTTTGTGAAATCAGCATTGTTATGTGTGATAGCATTTAAAAATAATAGCATGTTCTTTTTTTAATCTGAATTTTATATCTAATCAATGTCTTCAGTTATGAAGAGGAATTTGCATTGTTGTGTTTGTATATAGAGTATTGCAGTGCATGATTTAGCTTATGCATTTTATTAAATGCTGTTTAAATGTGGCATTATATTGTTGTGGCTTAATACTACTACCTAAATGAGGTTTATACCATTAAAGTGAATTACAAATATAAATGCATTCTTGAGTTTTATTTTTGAGTTCACTTAATTTCTTCTTAAACATTAGGTGTCTAAGCCAAATACATAATTTACTATCTTTTAGAGAGAAACGTATTTTCCCTTCACTACAGTGATTATGTTATGAGTGATTTAACCGGGTCTAAGACAGAAGATAAATCCCATGAACCTTACTGACACCAGGGAGCTACTTCTAGGAGAAGAAGGACCTTTTCCTAAAGGTTTTAATTAATCTTCTTTAGCCTTCTGTTTTTCTCAGTTTTTTTGAGGAGATAGTTAGCTATTAATAGACAATGCTTTATGTTTGCTTTTATCTGGTAGCTCCTTCCTGTTCCCCAGTTTTTAAATTAAGGTGATGCATTGGGTCTTGTTTTAGTTCCCTTCACACACACTTTATAACCGAGGTAATGAACTTGGACTCTTCCAAACAGTAAATGCATCTTCCATTTTATATATAACATGGTTGAGATGCACCACACGTATTTATATAGAGAAGATGAGAGGTAGTTAACTTCATTTCTTGTTGCTGCTATTAGAAACTGTACAACTTGGAGAAGTTGCACTTAGCAGAAATGAGGGTAATCGGACTTCAGGTTTCAGTTGTCAAATCCAGGTGTCTACAAGAAAAACATGCATGGGGAAAGAAAAAATGTCCTATTCATTTAGAGGCCTACTGTGAAGCAGGAGTTTTTGTTGCCTAAGTTTGAAAAGGTTGATCCTCTGCCAATTGGAATTGTGTCCACACAACAGAGTATTAAATTTGTTACTCTCTCTGTAGAGCATCTAGAAAAGAAACGACAGGAGCTCAGAAGGGTGTTACTGGTCAAGATCAGTGTGCATTGACAGAATTTCATGTAGGAAATGTTTCAGAGTGTGTGTATCCTGTGGCATGAACTCACGCATCAAGTCAGGCAAATTTTTCTTGAGCACAAAATGCATTCTTTGCATTTGACAGAGCTGTCTGAATTGTTGCAGACAAAAACGTACATTCATTCATGCCATGCCATGCCAAATAATGTATTAAATTGAGTTGCTTTTTATATTTCTTTAGCCGCTTCAATGAAAGTAATAGTGAAAAAGTTAAAAAAAAAAAACAAACAAACCACCAAAACCCCCTTGGCCAACAGCATGTTTCAGAAATTTAATTTGCATCAAGATATGTTACTACAAAGGGAAACAACAAAAATGAAGTAAAAAAAAAATGCATGTGAGCATCTTTTTTTTTTCCCCAGGGAGAGGAGTTGCAGCCCTTTTGTTACGTTTTAGTTCATCTTCCAACTCTTCTACTTCCCTTAAATTGTTACTAAATAATTATTTCTTCTGCTTTAGTTGTCCCAACATGGTACCTGTGTGTACCTTACTTTTAGTTTCACCCTTTCTTATTATCTTTGCCTCCAAAATATTTGGTTTGGGGTGGTTTTGACTTCCTTTTATTAAAAGAGCATCAGCCCAATTTACTTTTTGAGACACCAGCCAAGAGTGGCTGGCTGGGGCACGAGCCCATGAGAGAGCAAACGAGCTCCAACGCCCTCGCAGTCTCCAGCAGCTCACAGCTCAGGGATGTCCTGAACCAGACATGACTTCGCTGGTAGCGTAGGTTCGCTGCCTCAAACCCAGGCAGCCTTCTCTTGAACACGCAAGCTTTTAGTAGCCACAAAACTGTTGCTAATCTGCAAAATGGCAACTCGCAATGGCAGGTTCGCAGATAAACTGCAAAGTACTGGTGAAAAAGACATCTGGCTTTGTACGACTTCATTGAACCTTACAAATCTCTTTGAGAGAGCGGGAGAAACAGCTGGGAGACCCGTGCAGGCATCATCGCCGGCAGGTTCAGCCGCACCTTCGTCTCCGCAAGCTGCCGCCCTTGCCGCTAGCCCCGGCAGAGCGGAACCCCCAGCCCCGGGCACGGGGCGCGGCCGCGGCCGCTGAGCTGAGCTGCGCTGAAGAACCCGGCGCGGCCGGCGGAGGGCGACGCTGCCGCACGGACCCCTGCGCCGCCGAGACCCGTGCAGGCATCATCGCCGGCAGGTTCAGCCGCACCTTCGTCTCCGCAAGCTGCCGCCCTTGCCGCTAGCCCCGGCAGAGCGGAACCCCCAGCCCCGGGCACGGGGCGCGGCCGCGGCCGCTGAGCTGAGCTGCGCTGAAGAACCCGGCGCGGCCGGCGGAGGGCGACGCTGCCGCACGGACCCCTGCGCCGCCTGGGGAGGCTGCTGAGGAAACTACCGCTTCCGCCGCTG
>NW_008794173.1:3764671-3771541 GCF_000699145.1 Aptenodytes forsteri | reverse complement strand
GGAGCCGAGCCGGGCCCAGGCCGCCGCCATGCCGATGAAAGGCCGGTTCCCCATCAGGCGGACGCTGCAGTATCTCAGCCAGGGCGACGTCATCTTCAAGAGCTCGGTGAAGGTGATGACCGTGAACTACAACACGGCGGGAGAGCTGAGCGAGGGGGCGAGGTGAGCGCGGGGGCGCGGCGGGAGCGCGGGGCGGTCTGCGCCTTCCTCAGAGATATCTCGACTTGCGTTTGTGTGTTTTTCTTCTCCTTCTTTCCAGAAAGTTTGTGTTTTTCAACATCCCCCAGATCCAGTACAAGAACCCCTGGGTGCAGATCATGCTGTTCAGGAACATGACGCCCTCGCCCTTCGTCCGGTTCTACCTGGGTAGGTGCCGCCGGGACCAGACAGCCAGGCCTGCCTTGAGAGCGCTCCGGCCCCGGGCCCCGTCGTGAGCCCCGAGCAGGGCTTCCCCCGAGCAGAGTCATCTGCAGGAGGCGTCAGGGCAGCGACGGTTTTCACGCCAGAAGCGCGGTTTGATCCGCGTTTCTGTGATTCTAACTTGGCCCCCACGTCTCGGCCTGCAAAGCAGGAAGAAGGGTGCTTGTTGAGAAAAGCAGCTTTATGTGTTAGCAAAGACCCTGTGCTCACCTCCACTGCCTCACACGTCTGCCAGCTGTCCTAGAGTCCTCCTAGATGCAGGCTTTGCTTTGCTTATTGAAACGTTACAGTGTACATTAACTGTAGTAGAGAAGCAGATGGCTTAGTTTTGTGTTTAAAACACTTTTTGCAGCTACATTGAAACAGCATGGGGTAGGGAAGGGGTACCGTTTGATATATACTATTACAAATCTTTCTTGACAGACAACGGAGAACAAGTTTTGGTTGACGTAGAAGATAAAACCAACAAGGAGATAACTGAGCACATTAGAAAAATCTTGGGGAAAAGCAAGTAAGTAACACTTAATAAGCTAACATACAGTCTAGCATACCTCATAATACGATCCCTGCAAACTTTTGTCAGGTATACAGAAGGAAATACCACTTTTCCCAGACAAAATTGACATGAGCTAGGTAAAGTTCAGAAGCTAGGAACTGTAAATCCATCCAAATTGGGTCCAGGGAAGGGAGAGGAAATGTTGCCATTCAGGCTTCTGATAGTAACAAACAGATCTTTTTTCTAGAGAAACGCTTGAAAAAGAGGAAAGAGAAAGGAAAAAACTATCACATCCAGCAACTTTTGGGCCCAAGAAGTATCATCTGCGAGAATGCATGTGTGAAATTGAAGGCCAAGTTCCCTGCCCTGCTTTTGTGCCACTGCCCAAAGAGATGAGGGGAAAATACAAAGCTGCTATGAAGAATGAAGCATCAGCCTGACATCTTGACTCATGCAGCTGTTTTTCCTCAGGGCTGGACGATCAGGGTACTTCAGTGAGAGACAAGAGCTAACAAGGTCCTGGAAACAGGAACAAGCAAGTTCATATAATACAGACAACCTTGTCTCATAAGTCTTCTTACAGCTACAACTACTACAATTAAAGTGAAAAATAAATAAAAGTTGAAAACCCAGCTTTTTTGGTGCCAGTTTTACAAAGCATTACAGTCAACACTGCATAAGAGGAAAACAGAACAATAAGGAAAACAGAATGACTAGAGCCCTATTTCCTACTCATGTGCATGTATAAGGTTACGACAAAAACAAGATCGTGTTTGCTTTGGGATAGAGACACTAGACTGAAAAGTTAATTTATCTTCGAAGCAGCACAGAATTCCACAATTTAGAAAGTGGTATAGAAGTGTTCCTGCTGATTTCCATCTTGTACTAACTGAAGACAGCCAAATGATAATGTAACTCCAGGCTCAAACTACATGCTGAATTTTCTTAATTTATTTAGTTGCCACTCAGTTAGAAGTCTCATTTACAACAAGATACAACTTTTGCAGTTGATACTGCAGCTCTGAGAAGCACTGATCAAGAATATCAGCAGTAAAGGAGAACATGTAAGCTGGTATTTGAAAGATAATGCTTTACAATTACCTTTATTGTCCTTCAAAAAAAATTTAAAGCTACTCTTAAATTAAGACAATTTCCTAAACAGTCTTCCTCTAAAAAAAAAAAAACCCAAAAAACCACATACAGAGGAGAACTGTGTCTAGATTTATCAACTTCCAGCAAATCCTAGCCAGCAAGTCCATTATGCTTCAAAGTCCAGTGCTGCTATGTAACTTCTACCTCAAATGCTCCTACTCCCTGCACATGGTCAAAACCCCCTTCTAAATCGTCATAGCTTCTGCCTCACCAAACAATTACACTATACCTATAATAGTACATAAACATATGATAGATTGTACTATATTGCTTGGAATTTGATAACTGTACATACCTTTAAGTCAGGCTTATATATGCAAATTAATGTAGAACTGTATTTCAGCATTTCTGAGCTAATGGTCCAGTACAAAATTTCACACCAATTCAAGCGTCCTGTAAAAATTGTCAAGGATGAACACAGCACAAAATAAACATGTTGGTTTATTTCATCTCTGTTTACAAAGTTTCCATACAGAGAATGCATGCAATTTTAACAAAAGTCAACGCTAGTTATTTATTGAGCTTTAGGGTCAAGATGCCTTTATTCCATTGTGCCTTGTGAGCCTCACAGCAGTCCAAATACCAGCATAAGGTCTTCACTTTGGAGACGACTTTAGTATCAGATGTCTAGTCTATCACATTTAACACTGACAAAGATCACGAGGTATGCTAGTCTGTTATCTGCTTGTAAAAATACATTACTACATGTACAATAAGGATACTTTCATTATTAGTGTATTAGACTGAAAATACAAACAAGGCAGAATAGTTGCAACAAGGAAAAAACACTTTTTAAATGTGAAAGCTGAAGCCACTGAAACATTTTTTTCATGTCGATACCAAAAAAAGCTTTAGGTTACAGTGCAGGGAGCAATCCTCTTGACTAGCAAACAAGTCTGTCTTAAATAACTACCTTATACTATTTCTGTTAAAACAAACAATTCCAGGGATTATGTTTAGCTATCTTAACATTTATTTTTTGCTGCCTTCGTAAATCTGGTGCCACAGTGCATGCGTTTTGTTAGTTTACGACCTTTCAGAATCCTCCATTCTTCCTTTCACTTGGTGCAAAATAACACTCGGAGACTCGATCAACTCTAATAAAACATCTCAGTATAAAAACTTCATGGTCTTAAGACAACCTGTTCTGCATACCTTTCAACTTCAGACTTAGGCTACAGTAAGAAGAACATCAGCTGTCCTTAACTGGCTGCTCTAAGTTATTTTGATCAGTTACTAGTGCTGTTAAGTGAGGATAGAGGTGGTTTGGTTTATTTAAACAACAGTTCCACAAGTCCCTACCTCCACTTACTTACAGCAAAATAAAACTAGAATTCCTGCTCTTTAGGTAGCATAATTATTTGTGTCTCTAAAATATTATGCAATGCTTGGGTTGCAGCTATGCTAACATATATTATCAGAGACATAGTTAAAAGACGTCCTATTCCATAAAAGTTTACACTTCTGGGTAAGCCCACTATTATTAGTGCTACACAGTGTGATCTGCCTGATTTTCCTCTATTTCAGCTTCAAATAAATACACCCTTTAGACTAACTCCTCCCCACCACCCTTTCCAACACCAATGCCTGATGATGGACCTCTGCCTTTCAAAGACAAAAATCAAAGCAGCTCAGGCTCCATCTTTCCCAAAGATACAGGCTGAGCTAACCCTGAAATGATCCTACATTTCTGATGCCAATCTTCAGAAGCCCAGTTCTAAGCCCTTCTGCATCACAGGTGCTGGCCATCACCTAGTCATCCCCCAGACCACAGGATCACAAGATGACTCCAATTTGGAGCTTCTTATTTAAGACAGACATGCCTGATTCTCATAACTTCTGAGGGGAATCAAATATGAAAGAGAATTGCTATTTGGCCCTATCACAGTCGTGGACTTTGTCTCCCAGCTTTCACAGAATTCCAGTTCAGTGGCACTTCAGCTTTCCATTGTAAACAAGATTTTTGTTCCTTGAATGCTACAAAAAGAGGGTTCCAGTCTCACAAATATGACAAACATGATCATTCTGTCACCCAGAGAATTTAAAGGAATGTGTAGATTCCATAAGATAATTAGGAATCGAAGGGTCACCCTTTACATTATAGTTTGAAATGGTGCTAGCCTGATGCTCTTTTCCCTGGAAACAAGTAGATACTTGTTCCCTCACAAGCAGGTCTCTGAAGCCAGCATGGTTCTCTATTACACTGTAGTTTGCGCTCAGAGCAAATGGGAAACTGAAAGTGATGAAAAGACACCATCTGAATTTTACTTGGGAATTTTTATAAACACATTAAAGAGTTACTCATATTAAGATCAGTTATAAAGTTCTTCTCAGTCTTAAAATCTCTTATGTATTAGCATTGCACAAAATTGATCTGCAAGCCCGTATATTCAGCACCTCAAGGAATCACAGTAGCCTTTTAACAGCACTTTCTCATAACACCATTAGGCAATTGAGCTAGCCTGTAACACAGCACTGTGTCATTATCAGAAGATGCAGAAGTCTGAGAAAAGTTTTTTCATCTCTCTTTAGTCAAAGCCCCACTTGAAAGGCCCATACTACAATACTACAGCAGAAAGGGGTAAAGATGACAAACCAACATTGCAACCATTTCCAAATCACAGTTCCCTATTAGCACTTAACCACTTTGACCAAAATAAGCACACAGTAAGACCAGTTACCATTAAGAGAGTGTTGTAACAAGTTATTTTAAAATTTCTTAGTATAAGCATTTGAGACCAGCAGCATACCTCAATAATTCTTTCTTCAAGACTGAGTAGTAGTGGAAATGCTTAACTGAAAGTGCATAAAAGTCAAGATTCTCCCAATTCCCTCTTGTGATCTGTACTCCTGTTCGTAAGTATCTGCTCTACCTTCTCATATGTAACAGCAGACTTACAATAATTATTACACAGCCCTCCTTCTGCTTCAGCAGTTGGATTTCTCCTTCTGCTTTGCTAATGTGCGCTTCAATTCCTTTAAGTTCTCTGTCAGTACCTCCACCTCATCCATTCGTCCACTGTGTTTGGCATCAAAAATATAAGCTTTGATATTATCTATCTGTTGGAGAAGCAGCTCTTCCTCTATAGCCTCCTCTCCAGAGATCTCATTGCCATCCTCCACTTCAAAGGGATTAGCAGAGGATCCCTCTTCAAATGGATTCCCAGAATTCCAACTGCCCCCAGGCTTTTGAAATGGATTTTCATCCTCTTCAAAAGGGTTTGAAGTACTGCCAGGTGCTCCATTAGTTTCTTCATCCTCCTCCTCATTTTCAAATGGATTATATTCTTTTTTATCACTTTGCAGAGCTGTGTTAGAGAATGAAACCATTGGAGAAGTGTCTTTGGCAAATGGGTTAGTGGGATCTTCCTCTAACTGCGGGGTATCTGCTTCATCTTCAAAGGGGTTTAGACAGGCTGTCTGATCTTGGTCTTTGTCACACTTTGGGACGTTCTGGGGTTTGAGTGTGAAGACCAAGTGCTCTTTAGCTGGCAGCTGCTCAACAGCAGGAGTTTCAAAACCTGGGTCCCCTTTGATCTGAGGAATATCTAAATCCAATGCATGTGCTGTCAAGTTCCGATTCTCTTTTGCAACTTCATGCTGATGCTGCTTGACTTCTCTGAAGTCTAAGGAGCATGTCCTTGAATGCTGAGACATGAATTTGTGGTGTTCTCTTTCCCACTCTTTTTCACGAAGGACCTGAAGTTCCTCCCTCTGCATCTCTTCCTCTTCTGCCTGTTTTTTAGAAAGCTCAATAGCTTTCAGAGTTTGTTGTTGATCATATTCATCCTGAAGCTGCCTCAGGTTCTCTTGCAACATATGGACCTCGTCTATCCTATTAGCTGCCTTTGCTTGCTTAATAAAGGATGTGATATTGTCAATCTGCTGAAGAAGTGGGTCTGCTATCTCACTCTCTCTTGATATGCTAGATGTAGGTAACCAGCCTTCAGATTTCCTGACTATTCCTTTTTTCAGGTGAGTTGCATCACCATTAACTGCGGCTGCAGATCTGAAGATAAAGTCTTTCTGCTTTTCCTCTTGTTTTCCATGTGTTTCGAGAGCCACCTAAAACAAAAAACATGTAGTAAGAGAACACCATGAGCTTGAAAAATTGCATTCTAAATATCCATAGGTACAAGAAGTTAGCTTATCTTAGACATCGCTGGCTGTCACTGAAAGGTATCAGCTGCATTTTTGGTTACTTTGCAGAAAATGCTTGTTTTCATAATACTACCTAAATGCTTCCCTTCAGTTTGTTTCTGATGCTATTGATCAAAATCCCATGACAGCTGCCTCTACAAACTTGAGGGCAAGTAGGAGCAGCAACAGTGCTTTATATAGAGCAAAAAAAATACCTAATGCAACTGTGCAAAGAGTGGTCTAGATCAATCTGGACAGTAACCGTATCACATCTGACTACAGCATACATCTGGAATAGAACATCAGTGTTAAAGGTCACCGATATCATTAGCTTTTGGAGTGCACCGATTCTTATTCCTCAACTTCTACCTCAAGATAAAGCTGGTTTAGTTTACAATTAATGATGTCCTCCCTCCTAACTGAAAATCCCTCTCTCTCTGAAGAGGCATCCTTATTCTAATAAGGCCTTTTTCACCACTGAAAGAAGTCTCCAAATTCTACTTGTGCAAATGAACTCCAGAACACAATTTGAAAATCCATGTAAACTAACATACTTAGTTTAGGGTTTGCTCTGCATGTGCTGCAGCAGAAAAGAGCACATGCAATTGTCGTGGTTTAACCCCAGCCAGCAACTGAGCCCCACACAGCCGCTCGCTCACTCC
>NW_008794173.1:3757843-3764576 GCF_000699145.1 Aptenodytes forsteri | reverse complement strand
GAATTGGAAGAGTAAAAGTGAGAAAACTGGTGGGTTGAGATAAGAACAGTTTAATACTTGAAATAATAAAATAACAACAACAACAAGTTGTAAAGAAAAGTAAAACAACAAGGGGGGAGGAACAAAACCCAGGAAGGAAAAAAAAACCACACCTAAAACCACAAGAGGTGATGCAACTGCTCACTACCTGCCGACCAATGCCCAGCCAGTTCCCGAGCAGTGGTCACCACCCCCCGGCCAACTCCCCCCAGTTTATATACTGAGCATGACGTCACATGGTACAGAATGTCCCTTTGGCCAGTTTGGGTCAGCTGTCCTGGCTGTGCCCCCTCCCAGCTTCTCGCTGGCAGGGCATGAGAAGCTGAAAAGGCCTTGACTAGTGTAAGCACTGCTCAACAACAACTAAAACATCGGTGTGTTATCAACATTATTCTCATCTTAAATCCAAAACACAGCACTGTCCCAGCTACTAGGAAGAAAATTAACTATCCCAGCCAAAACCAGGACAGCAACCAAGTCACTGCTGCTTTCTAGAAGTGTTCAGCTGCTCAGTACACACCTACTTATGTTCTGGATAGAATACAACGACGGTGTTACATGAATCCCTGAAAAAGTGTATGGAATGATCTGCATAAAAAAAGGAAAAACTGAAATCCAGTGTTAAAGGCAGCTATTCATACACACACAGCGACTAGGCTTAAGCCCTTAAAGGAGGCCCTGAAACAAGGTATAACAAATCTTAACCTGTCTTACCATATGCAGTCTTCTCTTCTTCAGTTCTTCATACTGATCTTTGGTTGGCAGGGACATTAGGCCAAGCAGTTTTTCCTGGCAAAAATTGAAACATTTACAGTGTTGCTTCCAGGCATTCAGCCAATTTTCAAGTACTTGAAAAGAGAGATACCACCAACAGAACATCCCACAAGCAAATAAAAGGTACTTCTACACTGCAGTCATTGCCACAACTCTGAGCACGTCTTTGCTGACATAACTATACTGCTACCTAGGTTCACACCTCAGCAAGAGACAAAGCCAAGATTCACACATTCTCTTATGTCCCTAAACTCAATGCTGCTCTGACTACACTATGTGTATTCAAGCTAGCTCATTTAAGGCTACCATAAGTCATTAGGGGAACTACAGAAAATGTACAGAACTAAACCTCCCGTCAAAATAGCTTCAAACCATGGGGATGCCTGGCAAAGAAGAGAACACTATATAAAATTTACATTCAGCTCATAACATATGCTCCATTTACCTGAACAAAAAGTGTAGCTGAATATCTTATCATTCTCTGAAGTTGTAGTGTTTTAGGATGAGGTTGGGGATCTTCATGCAAGCCTAGACTCAAAATCTTCTTACTGAATCAAAGCAAACATACAGCCTCATCAGTTCAAAAACAAGGGCCAGCGAAAATGCAACAGAAGGGGAGAGAGACAATATTGGATGAAAATGTTCTGATGTTCTTTTAGGTAAACCATTTTGGATATTACAAGTTATAACACTTTCCACTCCCACTTTAAAAAAAAACAAAACCAAAAAAACCCCACCTATGCTGCTATTTGTTTCCTCTGTGCTTAGTTATTTCCACTGCAGAGGAATGCGTGATTTTTAAGGTTGGAAAAGGAAGTAGAAATTGATGGTGCACAGGAACAACATTTACATTTTCACATGCTCTTTACAACTGAGCAGACAAATGGATTATCCATATGAATAAGCAGGTATATGCTACACAAACACTGACACCAACAGTTGAGAAAAACTACAGGAAGTCATAACAGGAGATATACACATGCTGGGGGGGTGTGTGGGGGAAGAGAGAGATCTTCTTTTACCTTAAGGCATCTATAAATTCGTATACTTTTTGGATCTCCACCCTCAGGTCATTAGCATGTTCAAGATTGTAGGTTGCCTCCCCAGCACTACGAAATAAATACTTTATTGTAAGTCATGCATCCAGCTAACAATACATACAACACTAGAAGTTATCTCAAGATTACTAAGATTCAACAATGGTAAGAACAGCTAACACTAAAGGGGTTGAACGATTTTATTTCAAGCTCATTGTGATTAAAAACCCTTTCTTTGTGAGAGACGTGGAAAATTACAATAATCTTGTGAACATGAACATTTCATAGAAGATAACTTCATTTATGATTGTATTATTATTTACTATTATAGGAGAAATTGTATTTTAACACAAGAATGCCACTCTACCAGTAATATCTAAAATATACACGTACTTAGCAAATGCATCTATTTTGTGGTTTTTTCCAGGTGGTTGGGTGCAGAAAAAACACTGACTGATTGAATAAGTAACTATACCATTAAAGTAAAATAGTTATCCCTACTAACGTTTGTCAGAAAGCAAAAGCCTACACCCCCACATGGGTATAGTATTTAAGATGCTAGTAACCAACTGTCCACATGGGGACACAATCCATTATATGCACTGTACTACAATCTCACATTTATTGATAAAACAAATTAGGATTTAACAGGGAAGACTTCACCAGTTTGTAGCTTCCCTCTCCTTTTATATCACAAATATAAAAGATAAGGATCACCCTCTCAAAAGCAACTTCACTATCTATGATTCCAGTTTCTGGGACTCACTACTAGTCAGAAATCTTTAATTTCACCAGAAGTAGTCTGTTGTTTTGTGACATGTGCTTCCATTATCCAGGACATTCATATTTTTACTTTTCTCCAGTTGTCAAGCCACGTAACACCAGCTCTCATGAAGTCATTACAAAAAGCAGTAACAGCTTAGCGTGTTTTTCACCTTCTGTATTTCTTTCTTCCTTTTGGGAGGTGTGTTTTTATAAAAACAGTTTTGTTACGATGAATGACAGCCTAATTTTTCTACAACCATCAGATCTAAAGGACAGGTACAGAAATATTTGTTAATTTTAACTTCCCAAATGGACATGCTTCATAGTCTAAGACCAATGTGTGTATTCCTCTACTATACAAGCCAGAAGTATAACCTGACAACCTCTTGCAGATATAGCTGGAGAGATTTAAGTTACCCCAGTGAGAGAATACTACCACAAGAAATTATGCACAAAAGTGTGATACATGAATGCTGCTTATTCACTGCAGCACAGGGCAGGCCAGCTAGATTTAGAACAACTGTCAGGTGAAGGTGGCTTGCTTTACACAAGAACAGATGAGAAGCATTCAAACGATCCTTTGCTGCTGGCACTACTTGGAAGCCATATTATCCAGCTGAGGGAAGTAATTTCCTACTTCAACTGTTTTGAAGAGGCTCATTTACAAAACAGGAATTGTAGCCTTGTACTTCCTTTTTGCAAAGATGACAGTCAAAATATGACAGTAATGCCTCACTGGGAAGTGGCTTTAAAAAAAAAAATAAATCAGATGACTTCTCTGTATGCAACATTACCATTAATAATTAATTCAGTACTACTTTGTTTGAAGAGCATCCAAAAGACAACAGATAATCTAACACTGCTTTTTCTTACAATTTACACACTCTTGCAGCCTTAGCACACCACTTCCTTACTCCTTCCCACACTTTTGGGGAGGAAAAATACATATATTCATAAACAAAATCAGCAAATGGGGCTTACTTTAGTGATTCTGCCATCCTTATGTATTCTGGTGCCTTCTGGTCAACCTTCTCCATGCAGAGTCGGAGTTTCTTGTTTAAAACAAAATGTATAAAAAAAGAACTTATATTAAAACACTAATGCAAGAACATGCTGACATAAGCCTTTCGTGCTGCCTGTGCACATTCAAAGTTAACCGTGATGAAAGCCATTTAACTATTCAGGATGACAAGACCCTCCAGTTATCTTCAGAACACAGAAGGCATGATCAGGAACAGAGAAAGACTCCCTGTACCCCTGCAAAGCGAATTTTGAATTCAAAAGCTGTTTTAATGGATGACTTGGACAACTTCTAGTCTTAAATCTCTTCACAAAGAGCACCAACAGAAACTTCCATTAATACTAACCTGGGGGGTTTGTGGACTCTACTGAAAAGATACCTGATGGTTGTCAGTACCTGCTTTCAAAGCATATTTGAACACAGTGTTCCAGCCATACACTGTTGATCGATATAGACAGTTCAAAAAAGCATATGCCATCAGCGTGAGGACAAACAGTGCTGATGACATCGAGTCCCATAGTTCCAGTGCAGCCCATCAACAAAGTGCACAGCATATCACTGGTTCAAACAAGAACTGTTCTGAGGAATCCCAGCTGACATAGTTCACAATTTTAAGAGAGGCATCTCAGAACTATTAGTCCCAGATGATGAGAATGAAGATGTATCTTAAAACAATGTTTGAAGTTATCGTGGGATATAAATACTATATGGCAACTGGCTCCATCATTTCAGATATCTCTTTGTTACATGTCATAAACACCCAATAGAGTCTATTGTAACACAAGTGAGTATTAAGTCATAAAATAAGAGCTTGGACATGAGATAACAAGCCAAAAGTCAAGTAGTGACAACTGCAGATATATACACTGAGGATGAAAGCAGCAAAGAGTTTGATTTACCTCATAGAGTTTCACAATCTCTGGAGTGTATTCTTTCTCATCGATCTGTTGTTCTCTTTTCAACAGGGTGTCTTTGCAGTGCCGACAACAACGGATTCGGTCATCATCCTTCTCATCCAGAACTGAGCTCACGCTGCTTATGCTGCTAATGCTGCCACGGCGGGAGCCATGGACACTATTAGGTGAGGAGTTCGGGCTAGTATGAGAACCCAAGGCCTCTTTGCTGGCACTAGTGAGTTTGCCTAAAAATTATACGCAGGTAATGTTACAGTGACTGGAGAAGCCAACAGATTTTACCAACACAAACAAATTGCACTTCAGGTAATACTAGAAAACCCAGTTGAAACAGTCTGCTGAAAGACAGGCAAGGAACCCGTGACAACCAAAACTGCAAGTCAGAATTTGGGTCTTCACTGTAAATCCTGCCCCATTCTAAAAGCAGCTAGAGAGCAAACTGCTGAGAACCACTGACTCTGCTTATGCCTAGAAGCATTCTCATGTTGGAGCTTGCACAGTTATAGAATAGTGTGTGGAAGAACAGGTCTATAATGCTGTCCGTGTTTTGTGCTTGAACGCTCCAAAAAGCACAGTTAACATCATTTAGTTCCGCAGAAAATACGGTCTCCTCTCCAATGCGCTAGATGAGGAAATTAAAGTTCAAAGGGTTTCTTAAAGGCTTGCGGATGAATTTCCTTAATGTCAGCATTTGGACAACCATGGGCAAGGCTGGAAATATCCACAATAGTTTTACATGTCAAGAACCTTGGCAGTTATAATTCCTGAAGTGAATACCTTCATAGTTATGGTACTTGGTAGAATAAGACACTAAATATTAATTATATTTACTAATATATTTACTAGTAGTATATACTACTACTTCTAGTAACTTTTTCAGTGTTATGTAACACTTCCAAATCTGAAGAACGAACGGAGACAAAGAATGGAGAAATCATTCTTCTTATTCTGTTTCACAGACAAGTGTCTGCATGAAACTGAATGACATATTAAGGACCAAGTTTTCCGCACAGGCAGAATATTACCAGCAGCTCTTTTTATAATGGCAAAAAGCCAGAATGCAATTAGCACCCGGAGTGAGCTAAGGAAAGGAGGAATTAACACCACACACTGTACTTACTTGCCAAAGGAAGACTGACAAGTTCCATGCACTTCTTGCACATAATAGACCCACAAAGGCGGCAGTGGTGACGTCGGTTTCGAATACTGAACTTATTTCCACAG
Source organism: Aptenodytes forsteri (assembly GCF_000699145.1). Lineage (NCBI taxonomy): Eukaryota > Metazoa > Chordata > Aves > Sphenisciformes > Spheniscidae > Aptenodytes > Aptenodytes forsteri. The sequence goes on along the minus strand of NW_008794173.1, from coordinate 3,758,802 downwards.
TCTGGGCAGAATGGAACATCCTGATCACTGACCCAAGGCACAACAGACTTCTCTATAGCTGTGATCGGGCAAGAGGGGAGGGAACACACACAATGTAAGATATTCATTCAGTTTATTCCTCAGCTGGTTAAACTATACGAGCAAATAGTCTGAGGTAAGCTCATACCAACCTCTTATTTTAGCTGACTCAGTGTTTGCTCTGTCAAACGATGTAAGCTAGTAGAAGAGAAACAATACATTCAAGAAAAATTGTACTTTTGCAAGAAAAAAAAAACCAAAACAACACAAGCCAGCCCAACAAGAAAAAGAAACCTGGGGTTTTTAAGAGATAGGCGTCTCAGCCTGTTTCACACCATTCCTGCAACTTTCCTATTTACTTCTAATGCCATACTCATACAAGTAGTGCTAAACAATGACTGCCAAACCTGTACAAATTGGAGCCTTTTGGACATGATCCTTACAGCATCCAACATTACTGCATCTGAGCCAAAATGGAAGTATATAATTGGTAGATTGTGAAGAATGAGAAGCTGGAAGAATCATGACAAAAACATTAGGGAGAAATTTAGTAAAGTAAAAGATGGGGAAAATATACAGGGAAACAGATGGCTCTTGAAACACGTGGAAGTAACATCTTCAGCTTGAAAAAACCTGTACTCGGCACTGGTGAGGCCGCACCTCGAATACTGTGTTCAGTTTTGGGCCCCTCACTACAAGAAGGACGTTGAGGTGCTGGAGCGTGTCCAGAGAAGGGCAACGAGGCTGGTGAAGGGTCTAGAGAACAAGTCTTATGAGGAACGGCTGAGGGAACTGAGGCTGTTTAGCCTGGAGAAGAGGAGGCTGAGGGGAGACCTCATCGCTCTCTACAACTACCTGAAAGGAGGTTGTAGCGAGGTGGGGGTCGGTCTCTTCTCCCAAGTAACAAGCAATAGGACAAGAGGAAATGGCCTCAAATTGCA
>NW_008794173.1:3752235-3757698 GCF_000699145.1 Aptenodytes forsteri | reverse complement strand
TGGTGTTGGGTTGACGGTTGGACTCGATGATCTTAGAGGTCTTTTCCAACCTCAATGATTCTATGATTCTATGAAAATAGTGCACAGAAACAGAAATCATATCCACAGTACAGGGTCAAACCAAGCACAGTACTCAAGGATAAAAAAGGAAAACAGTAATGTGTGAAGAGAGTCATAGTTTAGTATCCTTTACAAAGTGCACTGCTAGATAAATGGGCACACTTCATACTAAAATATTATTTTTTTTTAATCTAGGAAACATTCAGAAGGCTAGAATACTAAAAAGCAGCAAATTTACCTTTTCTAACCTGATTATTAACTTATTGACTTCAACTACATAGTGATCAATCCTGGCTGCTCGGTGTTTCTTGAAATCGGAAAGATGGCTTCTCATAGCACCTGGAGAGATAGCAGAAAGTTTTCATAGTCACCCAGGTGTTCTGTATGGATTTAAATGCACTTAAATGCCTCTTGAAAGACAGCTGACTCTTCACCATTTATTTCTCATGTTCAAATAGAATTTTAAAGACACATTAGAATCCTACATTTTTATGGTGCTGCTCTAAATAAAACATGCAGGTTAAAGCCTAATCTCCAGGCTAGCAATAAACAGTGTTTTATTTCTACTACAGAAAACAACAGGCACTGTGTTAAAGAGAATATCTGCAACAATTTTTTTTCCCCTCTTCGTCTCTCAGTTATATTTGGCAAGCTATTATCATCTAGTAGTATTCTCAAAACCAACTCCCTTTAGTTTCCTGGCTACATGTTGAACAAAGGGAAGAGGCAGGGACAATGACTATTGGAGGTCTATGCGACAGCAGTTTCTCTTTCAGACTTCTGATCATCCTCCCACCTTTAGGGGTCTGAATCAAATCCTTGATGACAGTTCAGGTTTTCAGAAAACGGATCACCAAGTATACAAAAGAGCAATATAGCACCTATTTAAAAAATATACAATTCATACTCGACAACATTGGTTTCAAGCTTAAGTTTTGATCCTTTTCCAAGTAAGATGAGCCAGGTATTTAAAAAAAAAAAAAATCAAAGTTACAGACAAAATAAAAATTAATGGACATAATAATAATAATAACAACAACAACAACAACATCATCATCATCTTTCTTCCGACTGGTAGAATACAAAATCAGATGTTGCTTTTTGATACTACCTGTGTAAGAATCTCGCTTCCTCATGCTAATGAAATAACCAAAAAACCTCCAAAGCTGAATTCATAGGAATGAAAGGGCCCCTCTGGGTAACTGAATTCAGCCACTGCTTTGGAGACATCACACAGTCCCTTTCACAAACCCACCAAATCCTGTCCTAAAATCCGTAAGGTTCATCTTCTCCACTCTGATCAGAAAACAGTTCTCACTTCTCTAATGTTCAGAAACCTTCTGCTAGTTCACTGCCTAAATTTATTCTTAGCTAATATTTATACTATGATTGCTGCTGAAATAGCTACAAAGTCAAAAGTATAATAATTTACAGAACTCAGACTCTGCAGACCCAAAGGACTAAGTCCTAGTCTGTCAGCAGCACAGGGGAAACTTTCCCAGGATCCACCAGACATAGTGCTGCTTCCTCCCCCTGAAAATAACCAGAATATTTCAGTAACAGTAAGAGGCAATTTCCAGTCGCAGTATTTGTAATTACAGGCTCAGTCAACTTATCCTTGAAATTCTACAAATGTAGATTTATATTCAGAGGGGTGGGTTTGGGGTTGCATGAGGTTTGTTTGTTTGTTTTGTGGGGTTTTTGCTTGGTTTTTGTTTTGGGTGTGGTTTTTTTTTTTTTTTTAAAGTAAACCTCTTTTTAATGAGAAATGATCTACACCTCAAATCCAAGGAAAAAGCTGAAAGAGTTTAAATCAACGGATAAGCTTTTTGTCAGACATGTAAACTAACAACTACTTTACGTGTAGCCCAAAAGCTGGAGATTTTATATAGCTATAGCTTAATTATTAATTAGTGGATTATCTGTTTTGTAAAAAGCCACAAAATGGTTGCAGAATACCTCAACAAAGCTGGATGCACAGAGGTAAACACATATCCAGCAGGCCTCAACAGCTCAGGCACAATGACATGACAAACAGCTATCCTGCTCTCAAGGTTAGCTGGGGTACTGATTTTACACATTTTTTTTTTTCCCCCATTATCTGCTCTTTCCCCATCACCCCACACAACGTAGGCAGGCTGCACAAAATCAGTATGCAAACCATAGCCCCATGCTACAGTGAATCAAACGCAATACAGACAATTTCATGCAACTTCAGCAATAGTGTAGCACTTTCCCAATCAAGATTAAAAGAAAAGTTATCCCCACTGTTTATTGCTTTCTAGCTCTCCTACCGACTTCCTGGGGCTCCCACATGTATGGATCTACTCCACCATAACTGAATGACTCATATCGTTCCTGAGATCCAGAATCAGTTCTGTCATCTCCTTCTCGTTTCAGCAATTTCTTCTTTGCTCTTTTGGCCTTCTGGACTAGATCTGAAAAAGATAAACCCAAGTTATCAAACGTGGCAGGTAGTCACCAAATATTTGTCACCTGAAACCAGTATGGAATATTGCTCATCTTTTAGCACAAGTCTTTTTCCTTGATGACAAGTTTATCTTCAACACGTTCTGTTTAGAACCAGAATGCGGTTCAGAGAATCACAGATGACAGGAAATGCTCTTTGTTATCTATCATAAAGTAGCACTAAGGTCCTAATGACAAAACAGTAGTTTTAGACACTCCATTCAGGGACTTCACTGTAAAACAGTAAGCTATCTTAAACTATGAGACCCATTTCACAGCATTCTGGGACATCATACAGATATCATCTTAATTCTCTTAATTCCCAATGATTTTCTTAGGAGTCAAGGATGTTCAACACTTTCTTTGCCTTGTTGCACAAACTAAGAATTTCAGTATGCCTGTACACCTAAATAATTTCAAAAATTACTGAACAGCCCACCGCATTATCTCATATGAATGCTAGTGAGGGGAGGGCAGTCTCCCGGGCCAAAAACAAAAAAACTTTGGAACCAGGAACTTGAAACTTCAGAGCTTTTATTGCCCTTGCCATGTTCCTCTCTGGATGCTAGCAGAAGTTGAGGGCACTACTTTTCTTGCCAAACACATTCAGTACCTCCTTGAACTAGATCTCTTATATATCAAGCTTTCTAACAAGCTGCTGGGAACCATGAGTTAGCATGCCCTTTCATATTTCTAATTTTCTTATTTAGCTTCCAAAACACTGGAACTGCCACCTTGACCTTGTCTCCCCGCCAAGCGTCAGCCACTAAGGCTGTGCCAGCAGGCCCCTCATGCAGACATCATACTTCCTAGCAGTTTTTGAGCTGCTGAAGTTATGCTACCTCCCAAAATGACACTCAGTGATATAAAACACACTTCTCAACAAAACTGTGTCAGGTTGGCAAGGGCTTTGCTAGCATTGTAACATCATCTAAGAAATAGGACTACTCCTCCCCCCACCTACTCTCAAGCCAGCATAACAAATGCCAGCTAGACACCGCAGTTTCTTAAGTGAAGTTTACACTATCTAAATAGGAAATATATTTGCACTCGAGACTTTGAAAGTCCGACATACTCAAAAAGAAGTAGGGATGCCTCACGGCTTTGCCACAGACACAAAAGCTTTTCAAGCAAACTTTATAATCTTGTTTGCCATGAAGTCAAACTTGACCACCTCAGTATAACTCAACTGAAGTAGTAAGGTGATTTGTAAGCATTTCTAGAACTCCACAATTGGGAGAGCTGGAGTTCAGCACGAAGTCATGCAACCACTTGTGATGCACAGTTTGAACACTAGTCCCTAAAACGGGTAATTTAAATAGGTGATTCTGTTGGCCTTCCTTCTTCTAGAATGGATAGACCTTGACATGAACAACTAGGACAGAAACTAAGCAGACAAAACCAACATCCTTTATGCAAGAACACATATGCGAGACAGCCTGAGAAGCCACAGTACTTTAGTTTAGATTAAAAGAACACTAGAGAACAAAATCAAAATGCAGGTGTTTTGTATTAAATAAAAGAAGTGTTTGGGAAATCTTACCAAGCCTAAGTTATTGTTGTTTTCTTTCCTCTTATCACAATGAGAACCATATTGTTGTTCTGGTTTAAACGCTCCACAGAAGCATCTGTGATTCAGCTATTACAGCACTGTACCCACGATGAGAACATGACTGCAGTACTGACCAGTCTACCTTCACTGTCCAAGAAGAGCACAGTGCTAAGAGCCAAGAAGTAGCCAGACTGATGGAAAGCAACTTAAAGATTCATGGAATATTCAGCTGTGCTACCCTTAAGATAGGCTTGTTAAGAACACAAACTTTTCACTGAGAAAAGAGACTTTTGAAGTAATAATCATCAATCGCAGGAAAAAAAAATAAGAGGGGGAAGAGTAAAAATTAAAGACTGCCAGGCCACTATCTCTAGTATAATAAACCAAAACCAGAAAGATTTTTTGCAGGGAACACACAGAATTATCACCAGTTTTTGCATATTTTTCTCTCAACGTAAAATGACACTGTGTAGGCAAGGGGGGTAAAAAAGGGAAATATTTTAGTTAAACAGAATTCAAAGGGATTTTTGAAACACCAGTAAAAGTTGGTAATCCATAGCACAACCCTGGGACACTCCCAGCATCTACTGCCAGCTCCACCACCCACATTCTTTTCCATCTTTTCCCACCAACAACCTTCCTTAACTTTACACTTTAACTGCGACTACAGTTTTATCTACTGTCAAAACAAGGGATTAATGAATTGGTACCTGGCAAGTACCAGAGATTCCCCCTTTTCTGTAAGGTCTTCAAGTAACACTTGGGAATTCATCTGTGTTACAGTATGAATCGGAGTTTTCAGATAAAAACAAACAAACAAAACCCCCCAAAAGGCCAATAATAAAAATCAGGCATAAAATCAGACATTTGAAGAGCGATGTCTTTTAAGCGCCTCCTTTAGAATTTACTTATTGAAAGTATCGTGGACAATGTAAAAATAATGCCTCGGCCTAAGGTAATTTATACAGAAATGGAACCCACCCCATACCTCACTTCAATTAATATTTCAGCATTCTTAGACATTTTGAGAGAGCTTGTGTCGTATGGAATTTTACATGGCAAAACCGAACGCATTAAAACAGCTGTCGTGCCTCTTACTTTTGAGCTGTCCTTTGACATCTCTGTCCTCACTTGAGTGCTCGTCTTCATAGTGCGACTGAAGCTGATAGAAAGACTGGAGGTCCTTCAGGCAAAGGGGGCACAAAAAGCCTTCCCTCGTTTCCCCCGGGTCACCGAAGGCCGGCGGACAGCCGGATGCCATGGCGGCCCGGCCGCTGGCGGACAGCGCCCGCTCCCCGATTTCAGCAGCAGCGCAGCAGCGCGGGGCGCGGCCGCCTCGCGAGGACGAAGAGCGGGGGCGGCATCGTCCTTCGCGGCTTTCT
>NW_008794173.1:3741230-3751447 GCF_000699145.1 Aptenodytes forsteri | reverse complement strand
GGGCCGGGGGCGGGGCGGAGGAGGAGGAGGCTGTGGCGGCGGCGGCGGCCTGGGCCTAGGCCTAGGCCTAGGCCTGGGCCTGGGCCTCCTCTAAGGGAAGCGCGGTGGCCGCTCCCCTGTTTTCAGCCACCCTGGAACAGGCCCTCACGGCGGGGCCCGCTGGAGCGTCCCGAGGCGCGCAGGTGTGTATGAGAGAGGTGGTACGAGATCGTGGTGACAGAATCCTCCCAGAAGCGGGACGGCGTTGCCGCGCTTGGGGCGGGGAGACTGGCCCCCTCTCTGGCCTCCCGCTGCTTCGGGACATTTCGCATAACACTTACCCCTTCTGCTAGCTGCTGGTGGTTTTGTGCTTTGTATCCTTATTAGTGAGTATGCTGGGAAGAGGACCAGCGCTGCTAACAACGACAAGCCTGATGCTCCCTTTCTTAGCCTGCCAAGTCACTCAAAAGAAAGTGTTCCAAAACTGTAAACCATAGCACTAGATGATATGCTACTTACAGAACCACAAATAGAGTTCAGGAATCCCACTACCGCTTGCCCTTGCCGCCTGACAGATAGTTGTGTAAATCAATGACAGAAGCTCTTCAATATTCCCTTTCTGATGCTAGTTTCTGTTTAGTCTCAACTGGCAGAAATCTGTGCTGTCCCACATTCCGTAGTGTACGGAGGAAATAATAGTGTGTGACCATGCTTCTGCTTCATCTGTTAGAATTACAGGCATTTGGAGGCAGAGATCTTCTTATGTGACGATGCTATTTATGCTTCAGTCCTATCCATTAAAGGTGGATTTTCACTGTTAATGTCCTGCACTTTTATCCTTGAAGTTAAGTCCTTTAAAATATTTTCAACAGGGATCGGGCGGGGGGGAGCTGTTTTCCAAGGCATGTATTATAACTAGATGCCCAACTCCTAGGGACTTCAAATCCCAGATAAAGGATATTGGATGGTCCCAAGTGGGATAAAGGATTCATCCTTCATTCATTTCATGGCTGGTTTTAGTAGCCATTCTAAATTTTGGTCTCATTCCTGCGATCTGGTCTTTGTGGGCTCACTATTACATGACCACTCTCAGCACCTTGTCACATCACCAATGAATTTCACCTGGTTTGTATTTATAGTTCCATCATCCATCAAAAGTATAATGGGAAATCAAAGTCTTAAAACCGAACTGATTTAACCATAGGAGTAAATGAATGTAATAAACAGTCAAACTCTCTTGATTTTTTTATATGTACAGTTTCCTCTTAAGAACCATTACACCCTGGTTTTCAAAACCATGCAGTCTTGATTCATTTAGGAATAGAGAAACAGGCAGCTGTGGAAATAACGTAGAATCCCAGTTACAGTCACCTTCTTATTCAGCATGCAAAACATGGACTCAATTTCTCTTTGATACTAAAAACTGATAGGAGATCTTATCATGCTGTAAAAGCTGCCCTGGTCAGGTACTCTCCCTGCAGCGCACTCAGGTAAATTATAAGCTGTTAAGCTTTTTTCAGAAGGTATGATTGATTGTTACATTTTTTTATTTATTCAATAAGTTAAGGGGCTGTATTAACCCCAGGGTCTTAAGAACCTGAAAATATTTTAAGTGTTAACTAGTTTCATTTTAAACTTGAAGAGTCCTCAGCCTATAGGGACTAGAAGCAAAACTAGCGGTGTATGTAAAGAAGGATGGTACTTAAAGGATGAAAAGGAAAAAGTAGAAGTAACCACCTGACTTTTCATACTACTTCTGTTATATAAAAAGTGTATTTCTGGCCTCCTCCAGACTTAGCTGGAAGGATTTAACCACACATGGAACAGGCCTGCCAAGATGTGCTCAATATACTCAGTCCTGAGCTGGCAAAGCCTTCTAGCATGCACATCTCATCAAAGCTCCTGGGTTTTCTCATTGCATAGGCCTATATTTGTAATTGGGGCTTCAATTAATAAACCTCTTCTCTCATTACTGTCGTCTTTTACTGTCCTCTTTTTTTTCCCTGGTGCCTATTTTCTGATCTCTCTTACTGTGTTCACACCCTGAGAGGGCACCTTTTCCTACACAAGTACGTGAGTCTTGAATCCAAGCAGGGTTAGTCTCCTGTGATATTTCTCAATAGGGAATGGTTATCTGCATCAGTTTCAGGTCTAAGACTTTAAGCCTTGTCTCAACAGGGAAGACCCTGGAACAGTCATTGTGGAATAGCAGTTATTCTGCATTAGCTCCTATATAGACTCTTACTCTTCCTGTGAGCATCACGTTCAAGCACCCATGTTATAGAAAGAAACAAGAGGGGGAACAAATTTGGGATAGCTACAGCACTTTGAATTTCTGCTTTCCCAGATTCATATTAATTCTGAGAGTGTTCCTTATCTTGGCAAATCCTGAGATTAAAAACTGTTGAATGCAGGAATTACAATATTTCCTTGTTTCTCTAATACAGCTAGCAGATTTTTGGGCATTCAAGTATGCTTCTAATGGTAAGTGTATCTGCTTAGTGCTGGAAGATTCAAATTATTACCTCTGTGATAATGCCAGCAGAGTCATTTCATGCCATTCTTTGGGGCAGGCACGCACTTCCTTCAAGGAAAGCTTTAGGAATGTGGATTATGCTCATAGTTTTGAAGTTGTCTTTAATTCTGTACGATGTGAGTTGTCTTTCACAGTTCTGAAAGAAGTCAAAGGAAGGCACTGCAGGCAAGATTTAAGGGAACAGTTTGTAAATCCTATTGTATTTCCCTTTGAGTCACCAAATGTGAGTTTGGCCTTCAGCCTCCATTTTTTCTGCTTGTTTATGTCTTATGATACTCACTTAACGCAGAAGTATCCCTGTATTACCCCACGTATCTGATGCATCTTTCAGACCAGAAGCTAAGAATTTCATTAGCTCGTCCATAAGGCAACATTTCTTTGCAAAACAGACTGGAAAATCCAGGGTTTAATTGATCCCCATCCCTGATGATGCACCTGTGTACTAATCTGTGGGCTTTGTATGGGGTAGGAGGAAGCGGGCAGTTGGGGATGTGAAGGAGGGGTTTGCAGTGTAATGCTTGAGGGGGGTAAACCTGGAGCCACACAGGGTACTGTTTTTCCCAATTGTGTTCCTGTCCTTGGAGGAAGAGAGCAGGAACCAGCCTGAGGCTCAGTGCCTTTGAGGATTCACTTGCTGTGGTGTCATCCTCCTTCCCCTGGATTTGCTGGAGCTGGGCTGTTCCATAGCGCTGAGCCATGCTTGTGCCTTGGGAAAGCTCAGGTGGAACCAACTACCTCTCCCTTTGTTGTTACCTTGCTCCTTTTGTCCAGACCTCTGTTGAGGCCAGTGATTTATAACTCACCGAGCCAGTGAAAGAATGCTCCAGCAATACAAGTGTCTCTAGAAGAGCTGCAAGATCTGTGCTTGGGTGGGAGGGTAGTGAGTATGAGAAGGGCCATAGTGGGAATAAGTGAAAAAGAAAAGATGAGTAGATGCAGGGCTTGTTAGGGGGGTTTCTGTAGGCATTTCAGTTTTCTTGTTCCTGTTTCATGTGCATGTTTTGTTCATTTAGTGGGTGTAGGGAAGGGACAAGAAGAGGGGTAGGTGGGGAATGGAAGATGTGCCTGTCACTAGATGGCACGCCAAGCGCGTCTGAAAGCAACTGAAGACCTGCTGAGGGCCTTTGCAGTGGATTTCACAGCACATGGGGCTGCTTAGCCATTTGTTTTAAAGATTTTTCTCCTGCAGCAGGCAGGATAGTCCTGCCTGTTGAGCTGTGAGCTGAGGACCCAGGCAGCTCGGTCCTCTCCTGTCATTCAGAAGTAGTAAGAATCAGGTATAAGGAAAAGCGAGTCTGTACTGAACAGCAAGCTCTTTCCTTAAACCTGCCTTTCTCTACAGCTTCAGTAACTGCTCATTTTCAAAAGGAAAGTCTTAAAGGCTTATTAAAATGGTAAATACAACGAAGGACGTCTAATAGCCTACAGTTGGGACACAAACAATACAGTGAGAAGGACTGCCTACAGCGAGTTGTGACAAGGATGATAACATGCTGGGATGTGCGCTAGAAATGAAACATTTCACTGAATCTTTAGTTAGTTAATTGTGCTCTTGTGCATGTTCTACATTTGACCACAGACTATGAGAATGCATCTTATCAAATGAATCTTTCTGAATTACTGATAAAACAGCACGTTGTGTCAATCACTCTTGAGAAATTTCATTCAACATTTTGAAAGAAAAATGCCATTTGTTTGCATGTTTCTGAATATAAATGGTCTTTAGCACTTCCTGAGGAACTCATTCCCCATTAAGTGATTGCACCTGTTTAATATGATTTGGATCTTTATGAGAGTATTAGATCTTATTGGAGTCTCTCAGAGAGAATTATAGAAGTGATAATACAAAGTTAGCATGTCAGATGTAGCGTTGAATGTGTTGAATGGTGTCCGTTCGCTCCCAAAGGGAAACTGGGGCTCCCGTGTCCCTGAGGGCCCCATGTCCCTTTACAGAGGTGGAGCATAATCTAGGTTTGTGCTGGTGTAAATGAGAATAGACTTTGGCTGCTTGTCACTTAGTCAAGCTCATCACACTTTCCCACAAAGAGAGTGTTCACAAAATGAAAAAATCCAGGTCAGTCTAAAGCAATCCAGTTTACACTTCTTCAAAAGTTAATTTGTCTTCATCCAGCTAGTTGCAATAGGAACAGAGGTATTTGGGGACAGATTAAACCTTACTGAAATGCTACAGATGCTGTTGGGGACTGAATTTGAATCAGTAATGGCTTACCATTGTGAATCAATGTAAAAGAGCAACAGCACAGGAAAGGAATGTGTTCCAAACACTTGCTCAAAAGACACAGAGTGAGGCATGTACTGCCCCGTTCTGCCACTGGAATATAAAAGCTCAGCCTGCAAAACCACACATCCATTATGTAATGCCTCCTACACTGCCGCACTCAAAGTCCTTTGCAAACACTGAGTAAATAAGTTGTAAAATATGTTTGTGAGCTGTTGCAGTAACTCTTAACAGTGAATTTTAGGACCCATTCTGTTGCTAAGTTGGTCATTGCTACTAATGTCCAAGAGGAGAGACTTCAGTGGGAATACAACTGAGAAGAGGGACACAGTCAGCCCTGTAGCCATGGCACAGTCCTGTCAGAAATGTATTCCAGTTAGGTTCGTGTATTCTTTGACTTCCTGTAATATCTTTAGTGCCATTTGGAATGTTAAATAATGGAATCTGATCCCAGCACAGGAGAGGTAAATGTAGACTAGAAGTAATTCTTGATGATGCCTGTCTACTTCTCGAGGAATGCAGTGGAACATTTTTGCACAAATATGGCTTACTCACTGAAAAAAAAGTTTAAAATATCTGAAAATTAACAGTGTTGAGTTCAATATAGACTTTGGGGCAGAAGCAGAGTGGAAAATCAGAGTGTTCTTCCTAAGTATTCCCTAAACTAAACAGCTAGTTAATTTAAATTGATGCTGTGTTTAAAATTTGCCTAAATTCAATTTTATAATTTAATGATAAAAATATGGCTTACTCACTGAAAAAAAAGTTTAAAATATCTGAAAATTAACAGTGTTGAGTTCAATATAGACTTTGGGGCAGAAGCAGAGTGGAAAATCAGAGTGTTCTTCCTAAGTATTCCCTAAACTAAACAGCTAGTTAATTTAAATTGATGCTGTGTTTAAAATTTGCCTAAATTCAATTTTATAATTTAATGATAAATTTTAAAAAATTCATTTTAAATCTCCTAACATTGAAATGGGTAGCACAAAATGCTTCCTACAACATAAAATGATCTTTGATTTTAATTTATCTGAGAAAACTTTTTTGTTTGTTTGTTTAGGTGGATCTAAACCAACATTTTCTGTATTTTTCATTTTGTTCAGAGAACTAAAAAATTTGCATATCACTGTTCCTTTTAGCGAAACTCATATATTCAATATACTCAAGTTACTTATAGTAAACATTTTGATACAAACCAAATTTGTTTAATTAGTCCATGTAGAGAGGATAGAAGCTACATTTCCATGCCAAACCCATGATTTTTCCTGTGTTTGCAGATTCTTCAATCAAAACTGACAGCATGATGATTTGTAAGAGCTTCAGCTGACAACTTGTTGAACGCCATTTATCTGATTTGCCTATTAACTGCTTCAGTATTGGCAGGCCAGTCATCTACATAAGTTTATTTGGTCCCTTAACACTGCTGAAGAATCTGGCATATTGGTCCTGAGTGCCATGGAATGGCACCACTTTTACATAGAGTAGGTGAATTATAAAGAGGAGAGACAGGACGATTCAGAATTCCTTTGTGTTTACATTTTATTTAATGTTTTAACTGTAGGATCCATACGCCACAATGTCTAGATTATGTTCAGGGCTCATTTCAGATTTCAAGCACACCCATGTTGGGGTGCTGCCTCTCTTGTCTTCTATTTCCCCTACAAATTTGTACAGCAACCAATTCCCATCTTGAAAGCATCATGTCTAAAATCAGTAAGTGGAATACCTTCAACAGTGGGTATTTGTCAGTGAATGATTTGTGATTTTTTGCAGGGCTGTTGTTGCTGTCTTCTTCAACAACACCTGCTTGTTCAAAGAGCTTGCTTTTTGTCTTGACTGCTTTGGCTCAGAGAACCTTTCATAAAGGCTTACTATATTTTTCATTTGTCTTGGCTTTTCTCTCTCCTCCTCTTCCTCTTCTCTTTTTACAATAGCTTCTCCAGGCACCCCACACATCAGTACCAGCTTCAGAATCAAGGGGGAACTTACGCTGGAAACATATGCTTCTCTGTGAAAATTAGTTTAAAACAGCAATAATCATATTTCAGGCAACCTCTTCAAAGCAGGTCACTTTCCCTAGTTTTCCCAGTCATAATCTCACATTTTCCCTGTACCAATCAGCTATTAAAGTGTCTACACTGCATCATACTCAATTGCATTCATTTAGGATATCCATTATCGAGAGAAGATGGCAATGAACTAACTTCCTTTGATATGGCAAGTTGGATCCTGGTTTACCTCCGTCCCATTTTGCAGGAGTATTTGCGTGATTTATTAAGTCCAGATTCTCCCTCTTTCCAATTCATGTGAACAGGAGGAAGGTGCAGTGTATGTTAGCTGTGAGTAAACGAGGAAGGCGTTCCTTCAGTCACGCAACAATTCCTGTGCCAGTGTGTGAGGTACTGCTTTCTTGTCTGGATCACTGGCTGTCAGTTCAAACCAAAGTGGCTGAAATAAACTCAAGAGCTGTCTTTGCCTTTTGGCTAGGATCATTCCATTATATTAGTATCTGACATGTCCCGTCTCTGTCAGGAGCCAATATCATGCTCCAGCATACCAATGCAATTTGTGATCTAATAAGATTTTGGTTCTGCTTTACTCTCCTTCAGCCTGTGCTCCTTCATCTCATGTAAGCAGACAAAGTGAATTGGCAGATAACTGATAAATGTCCTTTTCTTGGTTTCCTTCTTAGGACTTTTAAGCTGCAGTGGTTTCATCAAGGAAAACAAATCCCAAATGTCTTTACACAGGTCTAAAAGTAATCTCAAGGCAGGTAGATAACTCAGTTTTCTCAAGGAACTTTGCCATCTGTTTTTATCAGAGGTCTCTGTGTTCAACCTGAATCCTTGTTACCCTGTAGGAGTGGGGAGTTCATGCTGTTCTTGTTGGGAGGGAAGCGGGACTTCTACACTCTAATGCAGATAGTCCACATATCCATTTCCTAAAACCGAAGGATTTCCCTGTCTGCATCTTTTGTGTCATGTCTCTCTACAGCCTAGACCTCACCCAGGCTCATCCCTTCTGCAGTGCTTCTCCACTTGACTGCTTTTGATCATAGTTTTTATTCATAGCAATGTGCTGACTGATGCTTTAAAATTGCAGCTGGCTGATTAATGTTAACCGAGTTACCAGGCAAGCAGTGACTCTATCTCAGCTATGGTGATGATGTTGTTTTCTAACTTTCTCCAACTAATGAGTCATTAAAAGTAGTAATAAAGGGATTTGTTGGGCCACATGTCCCTTGGAAACATTCAGCCCATGCTAATTACAGTTGATTAGCAAAGAGGTCAAGGCTGATAAGTGTGTGGGAGGGGGCATGGAACAGTAATGGTGAGAGGAGTTGAAAATATATAGAGCTTGTTCACATAAACTTTCCCCTCCTGTTGAAAACAAAGCTCATTTTGAAGACACTTGTAAAAGTTGGTCTTTAGGAATCAAACTCCCTTATGTCTCAATAACTGGTAACATGCCAGAAATGTAAAACTGCAGTAGAGTAAACAAAGAACTCATCTGTGCACAGTTGTTTTAGTCTCAATTAAAGCTGGAAATAAAATTTTGCATGACTGTGGTGCCACATTAGGGCCAGTGCACAGCTTTGCTCTGTGGACCTAGTCCGGATTCTGCAGAGGAGATTTTTCCACTGACTTCCATGACCTTTGGGCCAAGTCTGCTATTGATTTGTTATCATTCCTGAAGAGCCGCAGACTGTCTTACAGACAGATAGTGCACTTCATGAAGGAAATTTGCAACTGAAAGGCCCTGTTCTGCAATTATCAAAATGTGCAGATACGTTTATGCCTGTGACTGAGCAAAGCTAGTAACGTGTAGATGTTTGCATGGATGTTAAATTCTAATAAAAGATGACAGTGAGGGGAAGGTATACAATAAAAATTAGATGATGTGCAATTAACAAATTCTTACCTTATAACTAAGTAGTATATATCTGTGTAGTTCATGTTGCTAAGAGATTGCACTATATTTACTCTTCAAAGCAGCAGAGCATTATAGAATAGAAGCTGGTTCTTTTCTGGCTAGTCCCTTAACCAAACTCCAGAGCCAAAAAGTTTTTAGGGTGTAGGTAAATCTGACACATACGTAACTTCAGAACTTGTGCTTATGTGTGTTTCATAGTCACAGAACTGTCAAATCACAAGTGGCAGGTGGTCCTCTGAGAATGATGTCTGTAGGAGAAAGAATGTTGTACTTGAACGGTGGTATGTCTGCAACACTGATGAAGACAGGAAGAAATAATTGAGAGGTGAAATTTTCATGCAGATACTGAGAGAAAATGTACTTTCAATCAAAACAAAAATGGACAAATTTTGTTGGCAAGATTGAAATATTGTTTTGAGTTACTTAAAAAAAAAAGTAGAACTCTTAAAATATGTAATCTTTTTCCCCAATGAAAACCCTCTCTTTCCTTTTCTTGAGTGACAGTCTTTTATGCAAGTAATGGAATGACTGAATAATTTTCTCCATTGAAAGTAAATGCTAGCTTTTGAAAGTTTTAAAGGGAAAATTTAATATAAAATGGAGAAAACCAGGATTTTTGTTCCCTTTTTGTAAATGCTCTTATGTTTCGAAAAAGGCATGGGATTAAATAAGGTTATCAGATCCCTGCCAGGTGCAAGTTCTAACCTACCTGCAAAATTTGAATTCGGTGATTAATTTTATTCTTTCCTAGGTTGCACTTGTAGCTCTATCTCCAAGTGTTTTCAGAGATAATGTAGCTCCATGAGCCATGTTTAGCATAAAAAAAATAATCATGTAGGTGCAGGAACCCCAGGATTAAAGAGAACTACAGCTAGCTATAATTAGACAAATATCTGTGGAAAGTTAAGAGCATCCTACTTCATCCTCTTGGGATTTCTGTCAGGGCTGTCACTTTTCTGGCTACTTGGCAATGATGGTTGCATTTTTATGGTGCCTCAGTAGCAGGTTTGCTGGCTCTTTTGACTGTTATATACATGGGAAATACGATGCAGAAAAGTCCTGTATTCAGTTCTGTTTCCAGGGTCATCCTCTTCAAGTTTCTAGGATTTTCAAACCCAGGTCATTGACAGAAGCTCAGGACTTTTGGCTCATGTTTCAGTCTCCAAATTATTTTGTTTTCTGTTCAAGGACGTATCAGGCCAGCATCAGGACCCGTACATGTGCTTCTCTGAATGGAAATCTGTGTTTTGTCCTTGTCCTGGTTTTGGCAGGGATAGAGTTAATTTTCTTCCTAGTAGCTGGTACAGTGCTGTGTTTTGGATTTAGGATGAGAACAATGTTGATAACACACCCATGTTTTAGTTGTTGCTAAGCAGTGCTTGCACTAGACTTTTCAGCCTCAGAGGCACACTATACTTTTCAGCTCCCCGTGCTCCACCGACTGAGCAGGCTGGAGGTGCACAAGAAGCTGGGAGGGGGCACAGCCAGGACAGCTGACCCAGACTGGCCAAAGGGACATTCCATACCATG
>NW_008794173.1:3708662-3741034 GCF_000699145.1 Aptenodytes forsteri | reverse complement strand
GTGGTGCTCAGTTGCCAACTGAGGTTAAACCACGACAGTCCTTCAGACTGGCTACTGGCCTACACAACTTAGAAGGAGATCTTTCACATGTAGTCCCACCCCTGTCCAGGAATCCCTGAGAGTGTTTCTGTCATTTTCCAGAGACCCTTTGCTGGAGTAACAAAGGGTTTTTTTAAAGTAATTGAAATGGGTCAGAGCTTTCCCAGTATCTGCTTACGCTGAGCCTCTCCCAGCCAGGCAAGTGCATTTTCAGCAGCTCCAAACTGAGGCCCATTTTAAAAACCGCAGGCATGATAGTAACTATGTGATAAATCTGATTTACTGTAAAGTGCTGTCAGCTCAGGCTTGGCTCTAAAAAAAAAAAAAACCCAACACAAAAACCCCCAACAAAACAACTCAAAACCAATAGAAATAATTCCTTTAGAAATTATAGTAGTGATAGCCTTGCTTTTAAACAGATAAGTAGCCCCTGGCAGAACTTGGCATCTCTGAAAATACTGCAGCACTCAGAACCTAAAATACAGAAGATGGAAAAATTAGACTTACCTAAAATCAGTTGTGCTAGCTTTTCAGTGGCCACACTGAGAGGAAAGCACACTCTTCCCTTTTTAATAAGTGATTGATTTATTGATAATAAAGTGCATCTGAGATATACTCAGAATGGTAGATTTTATAGGCAGTAACCTAATAGCTTGAACCAGCTGTTTGTAGCTGCACATTAAAACTTTGACCTTGGGCTTTCATGCTACTCTCCCTTCCCCACCTTGGCTTTCTTGTAGCAGCCACAGCAGCATCCTTGTCTTGAAGGAACTGTGATGTGTTTTTTGCTGTTACCCATGTTTACCCACTTGGTAATTTTTTCTTTCCTGTTTTTCACTTATTTTGGACATTTTATAGCAAGAGGTGGTCGCCTTGTGTAGTAGTGTTCCCTGAGGTTTAAGAAGCATTCATTCATTGCTGGAAATGGTATACGAAATGGTATTCTTTAGAGAAATCTTTTTTTCCCTTATAAAATGAAAACTGAACATTTTAAAAGACATCATATACAGAAAGTGTGCTGCAGGAATTTGAAGTGTATGGAATGTTCCCAGCTACCTCCTCTGAGGATTTCTTCAGCACTTGTTAATTAGAAAACGCCTGTCAATAGAAAAGGTCTGCCAGTTTTCACATATATTAAACAGCATATTATCTCCAAAGTTAAAAATTGTTTGATAGACCATATTAAGTGTTGATCAGCCTGGGAACATCTAATGTCAGTGAAACTTGCTGAGATGATTAATTATTCTTCTTCAGGGTAACTAAACCATATGGCAAAACTAACTTCTATAACTGAGGAATTGCTCTGAGGCACTGAGTGGGGAAACAATCCTATTTAAAAGGAACACTCAAGGCACTTAATGTGTCTTGATGGTATTGAGAAGGATGAATGTCAGTGGAAAACATACTCATTTGTTTATAACAAAATAACATTCTAGTGAAATATTGACATGCTCTAACCTCTTTGAAAGTACAAGAAGTGATATGAATAACTCAATGCACTCAGTAACTGCATTAATTGCAAAAATCAGTAAATCTATTTTTTAGACCTATGAACAGGAAATCAGACTTCTAGTAAAGTTCCCTGGGAGCTACGTGACAATGTTGCTCTGGGTTTAGCCCAGATGCATAATTTTGTGTGTCATACAGGTCAAAGATTTAAAAAGGGAATCTATCTATATACAAATCATCCTTCCACTTCAGTAGCAAAAGTTTTATGTATAAACATGTGCTCACCACCAGCATGCAAGAAGATTGTGCCTAGAAAAATATCCTTTGATATTAATTCATTTATTTTTCTTTAGCTTGAGTTGGTTTTATGTTTTTCACTCTATTACAGTATGTTTGCACAACCAATGATACCCAGAGTTGACTATTGATGTTTATTGAATCATTCATATCAAATAAACACTTTTGGGAGTCTAACCACGGAAAGTAAAAGCATTCATTTGAGAGGAGAGAAATCAGAAATTCTTATTGGAAGAAAAGGATGTCTGCTTGTTTCATTTTTAAATGTCTGAGGCGAAGGCATGATTTCAAGTGGCATGACTGAAATGTGGACACACCGGGGTGGGAGTTCTAGTATGGGGTGTACGCAGTCAGGTTCACAACTTGCGGTTGAGATGCTCTGGGATGCATTAACCCTTTGCACTGTGCAGCCTCTTAGATGAAAAAGGTTTTTATGTGCCAGTTCCAAGTCAAACTATGAAGTTAGTCATCTAATCTGTTCCAGTTGGAACAGTTCCTATCTCTGTTTAGTGCTTACTGTCTGGACAGATTGTAGTGTGCAAGGGTTCAGGTCTCATTAATGTATCATATAGAATTGAAAACCTATTCAATTTCATTTTGAAATAATTGGCATATTTTGTTCTTTTTTCTCCCTCTCAATTTACTGATTTCACTGACATGAGAGGAAACCATATAATTATTCCACTGTAGTAGCATCAGAACAGATACTTAAGAGCCTGTTATAGTCATTTGGGAATAGAAAATTGGACACACATAGTGGGATTATTCTAGGGTCTGGGCCCGTAAGGAAATGAGCACTCTTAACTTCCTAAAGTGGGGGAGCTGAAGACTCTCAGTACTTGCCTGTCCCATTCAACTGGGTCCTTTATTTCCTTTACTTTAAGTGTGTGACAAAGCCATTAACTTAAATGGGAACATTAACGCACTGAAAGATGGGTGCAGAGGTCAGCAGCAGGAAACCAAAAGGGAGTGAACAGAATCTTTTAGTGGTCTGGCAGTTTACTTCACCAAATGTAAATGATACACAATTATTTTCTCATTCCTCTGTTTCACTCTCCCATGCTGATCTCTTTCCTGGGTGCTGACGTTTTTCTTCTACCCTGTCTTTGCTAACATTTTCTACTAAATCAAGCAACAAGCTGCCTTTGTTACAGGTGAAAGACTCCTGAAAGTTGCAGGGGCCTGCATCATCTGGGCTGTCAGAATTCCAGTGCCTTTTTCCAGGGTGCTGGCGTTTCTCACCATATCGGTCATTTAGGTCTACCTCATCATTCCAGCCTCTTTTGCTAGGATGCTGGCGCTTGTACATCAGATACCTTCTGCCTGGATGCTGTCTTTTGGATAACTCATTCAAGTAGGCTAGCTGTGCATTTGGGATGTCAGCATACTGATCCGACAATGACCTTCTGCCAGGATGCTGTTGCTTTTTCAGCTGCACATAGCCATCAAGGTCATCTTCTATCTCTCTTTTCCCTGGATGCTGCCTCTTCTGAATGTCTCCATAAGATGTGTCTTCCTCAACATGTCTTCTTCCAGGATGCTGTCTCTTCTCCAGGTCACTTAGGTACTTTTTCCCAGGGTGTTGTCTTTTGGAAAGCCATTCGGGCAGAGGGGCATTTGATTCTGTCCAAGGAAAAGAGTAATGTTAATGAGCCCCCGTAATCCTCACTAAGGAAGTTGAAATGGGAATTTGTGGAGTTCTGTGGTGCAGGATCATAATCTGTTGCTCATGATGCCCATTTAATTTCACAGTTAAGTGTATGGTCTTGAATTTGATCACTCTGGATGGCATCTGTCAAAACAGTTCTGGCACATTTTTAGCAAGGATGGATTGATACATAAGGAACTAGCTGCAGCCAAAGGGGAAGACATGCAATGACAAAGCCTAATGTATTAATTCAGGTAAATGTGTCAGATTCAGGTAAAGGGAGGTGAGTAAAAGATGCTGAGCAGCTGGAAGAAATAAGCTGCAGAAGCTGAGTATGGGGAAGAGCTGGAAATCGGCATGAGACAGGGAAAGGATAGGGCTGAGACACAAGTAGAAGCAGGGATGTGGACATTTGAAAGCCAGCTCAGTATTTCCAGCTACCAATCATAACTCTATTAGTATCTCTTACTCATTCTTAAGCTCTTTTTAATATTTCAGGTCTGGGATCGACATGACCAACTCTCAGTGTTCATGTGAAGAGGGAGGAAGGCTTTTTCTATGGGCACTTGGGGACAGCTCCTCTTTCCTGAAAGGGCTCTGTGCTCCTTGTTGGTGGCAGGCACCTATGTGCTGCTTCTTGCAATCCCTGAGTCTGATTTGCTTTCACTGCTGTGACTAGTGAGAGCAGAGCATCTGCAAGCTAGGAGGTGGCAGACACTAGAGCAGCCTCTGCATTCCCAGCCATGGAAAAGCCCACCTCTGTTAGGGTGTTAGAAACCAGTGGGTTGAGGTAGTAGGTGAATGGCAGCACTCCCACCTCCAATTAACATTAGGTACAGGGTCCACAACTGGGGAATGTCCTCCACGTGTCCTCTTAGAGCTTCCCTAGAGAAGTACTTGCCAGATGGGCAAGTTTTCTGTGACAGGCTTCTACCTTCTTATTATGCAGCAGCTGCTTAGTGATGGTACAGCATTGCCTAAGCGGGGAGATCTTAGAGAAGAAAACGCCTTTTGAGAACTCTGTGTCAGTGTATTGCAGCAGACCTCCTATCCTTCCCCTCCCTTTCGAGTAGTAAATATATACATTAGAACCTGGGAACTATACATTGGATCTTATGATCTCAGCCAAGTACTATGCCAACATCACCAGATGGATGTCCCCAGTGTTATATATACCTTTATTCATCTCGTCTTCCTTTTCAGCTTTCTTGAGGACAGACTGAAGAATGATGCTTTCGGATCTCTGCAGGATATCATCCAGGGTACTTCTTCCCATGTTCTCACTTCCCTCTGGAAGGGGCTGCCCATCGTTGAGGCAAACACCACACAAGGTCAGGCAGAGGAGCAGCAGTGGCAGCTGGATAGGTGGCATTATGGGATGGGAGTTCCTGCAGCTTCCATGGGAGAGAGAACAAGAGGGGAGGAGGATGGAGCAAACAAACCTAGCAATAATAGCTATATTTCCAGACGCTGAAAAAGAAATACGGCACTGCTGAAGGGATTGCAGTCTCTTATGAGGGTCCTTCCTCATTTCTGTTACTAACCTCTCAGTTTATTTTATATTCTTCAAAGAATCTGTAAATTCTTCATAATTAAAACCAGGCACTTGTTCATTTTTCTGGCAGAATAAATATGAACATTTTAAACACCTAAATTCCTGATGCACAGATGGTTCTGAAAGCCAGTGATTTTGCTTTGCCTTCTGCCAAGAGGCAAAAATAATTTCCCTCTTGAACTCTGTGTTAACTGTTGCCCCACATAAGGTACACATACATATACCTGCACTAACAATCTCTACCAGGCAATTCCCTTTGCTAAGGGTTCATTTTAAAATAACACTGGGATTTGCAGCACTTTCATTCCACCTTTAGTTAAAGCCCGACTTTAATAGTCCATTAGTTCTTTAATTATTTCTATACATTTAAAGTAGCCGTGTGTCTGTATATTTCTCAATATAATAAGATAGCTATGCTCCATTTTTCAGGGAGATTTCTTGCATTGGGGAAGCACCTCATATTTTTTTCAGATACAATAATAATAATCATATCCTCTATTACCTCTTGCCCAGATAACAAGTGTTTTTCTATTTCTTCTAGCTAGCACTGGAATTCCTGACGCACTTATCATGGATTTATTTTCCAGTAAGCAGAGTTCCTTCAATAGAATGGAATACATCTTTAATACTAGTATAGCAGTCACTTAGCTTAATTATATCTTCAGAACATAAAAGAAATGCACAATTTTACAAAGTTCTACAAATTTTTAAAATAGTAAGTTTATTACCTCTCTTATTGGCAGGTTTCTATCCTTCTGATGAAGTCCTTGGATAACAGTCCTAACAGTATCACATAGGCTATTTGGCTCAGAGAAATCTTTAGAAGGAAAGTTAGAATCAGCTACAAAGGAAATGATTTGGTAAATTACCTGGTTTGTAGTTTCAGATTTTTGCTTGATGCATCTGCCAAGAGATTGTTCAGTCCTTTAAAGCTGTTTGCACATCTGAGCTTCAAAGTTGCCCTTTTTCTGCTACAGACACACACAGTACACAATAGAACTGTTGCTAAGTTCTCTTTGGATGGCTTGTGTCTCCGTACTTATACCGTACTGCCTCTGAACCCTTTATGCAAATAGCTGTGAGGTAATTTAGGTGATGTGTTGTTTTTTTTTTTAGTGATGTCACAGATCTGCATTTTGAATGCATTGTAAAACTTTGATAGTTATTTGCTGACCTCCCTATATCCATGCTTGACTCCCAGAAATTGCTATTTTTCCATTCTCTGAAGAGATTATGTTGAATTTTATGTAACACAGCATAGAGAAAAGGAGGTTTTTCTCTGCTTAACAAAAAGAAGCTTATGTATCCTCTATTAAGCAAGCACTGTGGAGTAAATGCAGAGAGGTAGGTAATTTATTAAGCTAAGGAAGAAAAACAATGAAAAAAAAAGTAATGGATTGTATTTAAATAAGTTTATACCATGGGTTCTTATTCTGAATGACACTATACAGTTTTTGGCTCACAATTCCGTATTTTCTTGGCATAGGGTTCCATAAAAAGTAAAATAGAATATGAGACGCATAGCATTAGATATTAAAACATCGTTACGTTGCTGCTATGTGTTTCAAAAAGCATTGTACTATTGTAACTAGGAATAAGAGTTCCTCTCTTTAACCCACCTGTCTATTTAAGGTATTCTTCCACACAGTACTACTAAAACCAGATCATGCTGGGGGCACAGATAAAGAGCTAGTGATTCTTTGATAATCTTAGTGGTCCTGATGATAATATGTAGGACTAAAACTGGAGTACGAATTGCTCACAGTATTGAAGCAATTCAGGATTCTTGTGTTGTTACTACGTGGAAGGTTTCAACCAAGTGAAGTCAATGTTTTTCTGCTTTCCCATTTACTACCATTGTCATGAACACAAAACCACCTTTGTATGTCCTTCTCATCACACTGCCATCAAGGTGTTGAAATTAAAATTTGTCTTCAGCAGTAAATAGCGACAAAAACCAACAACCTGTCATCATGGCTTGAGAACATCTTTCTTGGTAGAATACTGGCATTTTAGTAGCTCTCTAGGGTGCTGTGCCACAGTCTGAGACAGAAGGCGTTTTGGGGATACTCTTAAAAACACTGCACTTAAAAGTAGATCAGTTATGCTTATAGGTAATGTGGATCCTTATGTGGCCTGTAAAATTTCCTTAAGGCAAAAGGCATTTTGTGTCTGAACAGATGATGGAAATACCATATAAAACTAAAAAGGGGTGAAGTCAGTTGTTCTCTATCAACGTGACTTACTACCCATCAGAATTTAACAAAAAATGGTCATCTTACAGAGGTTTTTTTCCCCACCCCATTCAATTTTATATGATGGATGAGAAAATACACAAGAAGAATCTTGTTTTCAGTTTTTTAGGAAATGAAAACTGACTTCTTTGGGGTGACTTCAGTGGAATGCAGCCGTTACCTCAGTCTTATTCCATGAGAGTGTGGTCATCTCCTGAATTTTGTCTTAATATCTCAGGAAGAATGTATCAGTAATTGTATATAGATGTGCTTTTTGATATTAATTACTCTGATTTAATTTGAGAAGAGTCTTAGGTGTCGGTGCACTTGTTCCAGATTTGCAGTGGGGACAGAGATGGGGGCTTACAGCATTATAACTGCATTTGTAGCAATTATATTTAAAGCAGAATATATTTTCCTTCTTGTTTGGATTTCTAAGGGAGTTTGAGATATCATGCACCTTATGTGCAGAACACATCTATGGCTTTATGAAGATGATGTCTTTGCCATTCTAAGACCATGTCAATATTGTTTTCCTGAGCAGGCATCAGAACCAAAGATCTGCAAGGCAATTAAATTCAAAGATCAACAGGCAATTTACTAGAGTGGGCCAGTAAACAATGACTGGGCAACTAATAGTCCCTCATCCAAAGCAAAGACCCCTGTAAAGACAGTTCCTATGTATTTTTAGCTTTAAGCAATGCATTAGGGCTTTCCAGGAGTCTAAAGAATGCTGGAAAGTGTTTTAAATGCTTTCATTAATAACAGAGTTGCTTGTTTAACAAAGCAATAGCTGTCTGTAGCTTAGCCCCAGATTTGCCCTAACAAAATGCCTAATCCAGAGTCCACTGAAATCAGCCAGATTTCTCCTTTAATTTAAGTGGGCTTAGCCTTAGAACTTGTCTGTCTCTGACTTGAAATGATCCACTTATTGAATTGAATTTTAAAAAATCCTCTCACACTTTGAAGCATGGCTCTTGAAAAACATAGATGGGAAAAGAGAAGGTTAAACAGCTGAAACACTTTCACATATACAAAATCATATAAGCAAATTAACTCAAGGAACAGCTAAAAATCTGATATTAAAAATAGCCTCCCATATGAATGTATTTAATCTTAGCACTGAGTGAAATGAGTCAGATTTCACTTGTGATACAGCAGTTGACATTGAATTTCTCAGCTACCTAGAAATGATAGGATAGTTAAGACTTATGCTTTGGAACTTTGTATGACTGCAATTTAATAAATCTGCATTTGCCACATATCTCCAATGTGAAAATCCTCATGATATGTAATTATGAGCTGGAAATAATTCTTAGCATGTCGTTCTCCCTCCAGTCTGAAATTAATTTGGACAGCATAGAAGGCTTGCATGTGTAGCTCCACCTTAGATACAGCAGGAGCTGCTCCATGCAGAAGCCTCTTACTGAGTCTTGTAATGCATGTGCAGTAATGGCCAAATGCATGAGACTGTGCAGTCAATGCCCAGTCTGTCACCTAACCCTTGGTAACTTTCTTTTTAAGACTCTCCAACCATCACGAACCAAACTGTGCCCCCTGATTTCTCTGGAGAAGCTAACAGGTCTTCTTCTCCATTATACTATTTCTAGCATAGTCAAATACTAATGCCATATATTTGGGAACTGCTATTGCATCAGTCACAGTGAACCTCATAAGGAACTACATTTAATTCACACTAGCTGCTTGGCATTTCCTGGGTGAAGTAACTCCTTAAGATCTCTTATGATACGACACTTGAGTTTAAAAAATTAATATATTGACCTATAAATTAAAGTGGGCATTGATGGAATGGGAACTGCATTTTTAAACATGTCTTTAGAAAAGTGAAACAGAACAGTGATGTTGTTAAGAATTCTGTTGCTGGCTCCCTACAATGCTTTCTTGATTAGCTGCTGAAGCCAAGCATGCCTTTTAAAGAAATAAATAAATAAATAAGGGATGTTTTCATCATGTGGTTGAAGGCTTCAGTAATTCTGAATAGCTTCTTAATCTTACTTCGTTACATTTCAGTCCCATAATCTCTGTACTTAACAGTTACCAATACCCCCATCCCAGACACAGCTAGCGTCAGTCTCTGGTTAAAATGTTGTCCAGCTATCATCCTATTCAATTTAGCATTCACATTTAATCAGAGAGGCATGAGGTGACTTGATTACTGCATTTATGTCCTTACACACTGAGAAGATAACAACAGGGTGTTTTCTGTATTTATGCTGGTAAAAGCGTAAGAAGTACCTGGAAGCTGAGGTTTAATAAATTTAATTGAATTCAGATTCCTAGCTATGATGATAATTAAACATTGATGTAATTTTCCATATGTAGCCTTGGTGTTGCTTGGAGATTTAGAAATGAAATTCATTTTCTTTTGGCAGGACAAATGTTTTACTAAGACATTTGAGGAAAAATATTTAGGGTGAGGAAAGTGTTTTCCTCTGAGAATGCAAGAATCTTGGTGGCAGTGGAGAGAGATTCTGCTCTGTGGGCCAGGATCATCAGGGCATCTCAGCAACAAATTCTTTGTCTTCATAGGAGTACTGAGATCCATGTTTCCCCAGCATGTAGCAGTCAGCTCTGGGAACAGAAATACTTTAGTCTAACAATTTTTTTTTATCTGATTTAAAGTACCTGGGTGAAAATGGATTAGATCAGATTTAGCTAATGGTCCTTTCTGTTCCTCTGAAAGTAGGAACCACCCAGCAATGAACATCTATGTTCTAAGACTGTAATGCAGTTTTCATAATAAGTGTGCTTAGAAACAGAAATATTACAAAGAGAGTACTGAAATAAGTACAAAGAGTGTCTTGGGCCTGCATGCCTGGCTACAGCAGCAACGTGATTTCAGATTCACAAACGAGGAATAGGGCATCTCCAAAGAAGTTGTGGGGTTTGTTTTTTTTTGTCTGGGCAGACTTCTGGACCACCGGCACCTGGTCAGAACAGGAGTAGTAGCTCCAAATTGGCTCCTAGACATTGTAATGAGTTCCTGGTTACTGGTACAGGTGTTCTACATGGCATAAAAATGCATGCAAATCCCTCATTCCAGCAGGTAGGGGCTAGGAATTCCCTTTCTCTTAGGAATACCCTCTATGCCAGAATGAATAGGAGTACAATCCAATGCTAGGTCAGAAATCCTACACTGTTTCCTACACTGTTCAGGGACTCCTTTCCCATAGGAGACAACTCAAAGGGGAGGCTTTCTGAGTGTTTTGGATCCAAAAGTCAGGCTCAGTGGAATTCAGGGTGAAATTTGGCTTGTATTCTCATTCATTTTATAATCATAATTTCATAAAAGAAGTTCCCTTATCTGTTGACAGAAACTGAATGTCAAAGATTATTCATGGGAGCACATGAAAGTGAGGTCATCCTGTTTTCATTCTCATTAAAATCTGCTTCTTGACACCTTTGAGCTGAGGACTCCCTTTAGAGAACAGGGATGAAATCCTGTGTTACAACTACATCCCCATGCAAAGCTCAGTAGGTGCAAAATTATATCCAGAGTGCAATGGCCAGGACTTCCAGCCAAGCATCTGGCCCTTTGCTCAGACTTATTTTTGTCTTATTTTGGACTGATTTAATAAAGCTTTAATGTTTAAAGGAAGAAATTTAAATTTAAGCACTTCAAAGGGTCTTTTGTTTCATAACAATGTCCTTTTCTTATTTCACAGCTGGAAAACTGTCCCTTTTTAATATGCTATCTTTCTTTTTAGAATTCTTTTTTGCTTTTTTTGGCCACATTTTTTCTATTTAATTTTCCCCACAGGTGATTTTTCTATTTAAAAGATTTCTGGAGGTTTATTTTGTAAGTGTTAATGCCTTTTCTTCCCACTCATTGCACAATTACTCATGACACTGTGAGTTGAATTCATGGGTAGGAGGGAGAGTTTCTTTTCTCAAACTCCAGAGCCATCTTCCAAGCTGTACTTTTCTGTCTGTCACAAACCCACTGACACCCCACACTTGCCCAGAGCTTGTGTCAGCACAGGGTTTGGCTCCCAGTACGCATGTATGTCTGTGGTTGGTTCTAGAATTACACAGAGATGTCCAACTATCACATTTCACACCTAAATACAGCATTTCAGCACCACTGTGATCCTCAACCCCTTTGTTCAACTGCTGTCTTTTATCACAGGTGCTTCAAGTCCCTTGAGCTTCTGTATCAACTCTGTTGATGAAGTTCCTTATCTTTCTTTTAAACATTCTCAAGGGCACACCAGCTTCTGAAAGGGCTTCTAAATGGAGAAACTGACGGACAACTCCTTCAAACCCAGAGTCAGACCCTTATGTGCAAACTGTGAGGATTGAGGTTTGTGTTCCTCCTCTCTCCAACCTGCTGCTTGTTTGGATTGTTGGCTCAGCTCAGTCCCCATGTGTATGCAGGAGCCTTGGTCCTCTACTTGTGCTGAGTACTTGCCCAGCTCAATGTCAGTAGCAGTTGAGCCTTAGCATTAGGGCTGTCATCAGGCACACACCTATTGGTCCTTAAAAAGATCTTGAAGGTGAACAATGAGAAAATCTGCTGCTAACCCAAGTCTGATCTCTGTTTTAAAGAATATAAACACTCATGTTTTGTGCAATCAGTCAACTATGACAGCCTGGAGTTAGGCAGACAGTTCTCCTTGGCAGGTTTTTGCATTTTTACATCTTTCTTGGGACACCTTGCTCTGGTCACTGTCAGAGATGGGTAACTGAAGTACCTTGGTCTTCTTTAGTATAGTCATCCCTCTAGGAATCCTGAAATGTAGAAGTTGTTATGGAAACTGCTCTTCTTTTCTTGAACTATAGGATAAAAAAATATTGTGTGAAATTAATGTGTGGCCTGCTGTTGCATTTGTTACCAGTTTCACTGAGAGGTGCTGAATGTTTAAGTGGTTCGCTCTAGGTCACAGAGCTGTAGTGGCAGAGTCAGGAAGTCAGACCAGAATCCATTCACTTCTTCCATTCACTTAGCATTCCCTTATTAAAATAGCTTGGTTTTTTGGTAGTACATCACAAGACACACATCTTTCTCATTTAAAAGGTTGCCTACATGACATTACTTCTGTGTGCAAGGCTCAGAGAAATATCTCCACAGGCTACTTAAAGCATCCCATTAATTTTTATTAAGTGTACACTGTCACTGGGACTGTAGTTTCTGGCTTCTCATCTCTTTAACCAATTTTATCCTCTTGGTTATTTACTGAATTGTGTTTCTTGCAATGACTGCAAATCTAAGTTGTTCTGTCTGAACCTCCTCTTGTTAACAGTGTTGTAGATTAGGAATTACTTGTTTGCTAACAGAAATGAGAGGCAAATCAGCTCTTTTGTTTTCTGTGGAAAATCTAAAAGCACAGCTTACTTATATCACTCCTCCCAGTTTGTTCCTTGAATTGAACTAATCAGGGAGAAAATGACAGAGACGGGTATCAGTAATAGGTGGACAACTCTCTCTCTTCCTGTGTGATCCTTTCTAAAATGCAGCTTCTCATGCATCAGAATATGTAAACAGTTTGCCCTGCAGGAGGATGTACTGTATTTTTGTGAGAGGTATAATTCCTGCTTCTTTTCATCTTGATTTTAATAACATCAGAATGCCAGAGTGGGTACAGCCACAATGATCTTTATATGGTCCCTATTATTAGACCAATAGTACAGTTTTACAAGGCAGGCAAGCTTTCAGGAATACAGACCTTTCTTAGAACTGAGGAAAGGCATTTGTGTCTGAAAGTTTGTCTCTTCTTAGGACTAAAAAAGGACTTATGATCCCCCAAAACAGTCAGCTTTTCCCAGCGATAGAAGTCACTATAATAAAAGGTATTACACCTAACCTACAAATCTTGTATTAAATATTAATCATCCCTGGAGGCAGGGTTCCAAACAAGTTGTATCTACCTAGTCCTCAAAATTCGTTTGATAAGTAAATGGGCCTAGATAGTATTCAGTGGATTTAATGACATGTGAACTAAGTTTTAGAAATGCAGCCCGCTGTAGTCACAGCCAGCATTAGCATAAGTGAGCCCCTTTGCAGCAGACATACCCAGCTAGAGGAGCTTCACAATGGTCAGCAGCACAGCATGTCACAGCCCAGTTGGCTTTGTTGCAATTCATCAAAAAACAAAAACACTGAGGAATGATAACAGTTTTTCCATTCATTTTCAGTAGTTGGGAGTATAAAATCTAGGAGAGAAGATGAAGGCAACTTCTCTACCACGTTCTCTGTTTGTTCCAGCACTGAGCCCCAGCCACAGTGCTTGTGCTTCTGCTGTTGCTTAGTGCAAGCACCTGTGGTGGGAAATACTTGTTTCTGATACGAGCTCTGAGGCCTTTTGGGGGTAGCTGCTAGTTAAAGCCAGGTGAATGAATTGGCCTAGAGAATCTAGTGAAATCATTAGAAGCTCTACTGAAATCATTAGAAGCTAATGCTGAATGTCACTTGAAGTGTGACCTGAAAACGGTGAGGAACAAAAGTAAAGGGCCTCTTTTGAAGGCTCTGTAACTTTCAGTTGACACCCTCCTTCTCAAAAATTCCAGAAATGGCAAAACCTTCTGCTCTAACTGTAAGCCCTAGAGTTTTATAGTTTTGCAAACACAGAAGTGTTGAAGCTTAATCTTTTGAATTCCTTGAAACTAATAGAAAATCCTTTGAGGAAACTTAGTGCAGGGAGAGATTAGGTCTTCTGTTTTAAATAATGAATAGGACGAGTATTGAATGAGATGAGAACATTAATTCCTGTGCAGGGAAGCTCTTAATAGAATTACTGAGTAAATTCCACATGGAACGCACACAGCTCCCCTCACCAATTTAAATCCATAAAGGCCAGGGAAGGCTATTATATTAGAGGGAAAGGGGAGTATCCCACATAGCATTAAAACTCTTGCCAAAAGGAGTATAAATAACATGTTACTCATATCAGCTAAATTGTTCTATAGTTTCATGAGGAAGCAAAACCAAAGCATTATGACATTAATCCCACATACTGGTTTACTGACAGACTTTTCAATATTAAACAGCATATTACGGAGTCAGAACTTGACAGGCTTAATTGTATACTTAAGAGTCAGTCTAACTCACAGTTTGTTCCTTCTGGGATGGTGGCAGTTTGGAATTAAAGATGTCAGTGGATTCACTGTAATGTTTCTTTATTTTGTAATTATCTCCGCAATGTTTATGCAGGGTCATTTCTATAGTTTTCTAGTCAAGAGAACCCTGTGATTTGGGAAGAAAGTGGCCATCTTCAGAAAGAGTATCATTGTGCCCTGTCTCTTGTTTCAGGCACAGTCCAGGATCTTTCAAACCAAATAATGTCACTTAATGAAACAAGCAAGACCCTATGCCTCCAGGCACCAAAATAACCCAGCTGCCCAGCCTGTTGTTTTTTCACAGCTGCTAATGACAGCACTCGAGATTCTTGTTCACTTCCAACTGGGAATTAGTCATTGGACAAAGCAAATTTACAGCTCAGTATACCTTGCCAAAGTACTGTTTTTAAGCTAGGGTGAGTTTCATGATGTAGCAAGAAGAGACTCAGGGAAGTTTGATTTGGTGTGATAGAAATGGTGGACATGCAGCTTCCTTTTAAGAAGTAAGTCTGATTCACACTGTCAAGTAACTCGCAAAGTCAGTTGGAGGTTTGTAAATAGCAGGTCACTACTTCCCATAGGAGTAACATGCTAATTTGTTTCCTCTGTGCTGTTCCTTTACATTTGCTGCTAACACATCCTAATTATGATAGAGAAGCCATAATTGGTTGTGAAAGGGAGCAAATTTGTGAGTGAGAGAAGAGTTGATAAGAGATTTAGTGTTTGGCACAAAGTGCTTGAAAATGCTGGTTTGGATTTTAAAGTCACCAATCCTCAGCTTGCAGCTGGTTCTCCTGTCAAGTTCACTGGCAGCAATCAGCACAGCAATCAGCACAGAGCGTATTTGAAAATCCCACCTGCCAGTCCCTGCTTGTTCAGATGTCAGAGATACAAGGCTCAGAAGCTCCTGAAGGCTTGATATACATAATGCATGCCCAGTGGTTAGAGATCAGAGACCACAGTGGGAGCACAAATAAGAAGATGGAGTAAAAGCAGGATTAAAAGTTCCAGAAGTGGCCCTTGTGGCTGACTGTAGAACATCTTCCTCTTGAAATTCAGACATTTCTATAGCAGCTTCTAAAATGAAAGAATTTTATTTCTTATTGTTGCTTTCAATTGCTGTAAAAGACAGCTTTTCATTTTTATAGGTTATTCAGTAAAGTGACCTCAAGCCTTGCTTTAAAGATGCAGTGCAAATGTGATTTGCCTTCAAGTTGTCTATGTTGGTCTGAGGAGAAAGGGAAATGGGGCCAGTGGCAGGACCACAACAGCAAGGCAGCTGCATTTGTGCCTACCTATACACAACATCCAAGAGCAGCTATTCTTAATGGAGGTGCAACCTGGAATCAGATGTAGAGAGGAATTTTGAACAGGGATCTGGTGTTACTAACAAAGTTAATTTCAGGTACCAGTCATATCAGCTGATCTGCTTGAAATAGGTAACAGTTAGTTCAAGTATTGCTCCCTTCCCCTCTATTGTTTCTGTGTGCCTGTGAGTATGCATATGCATTACGTGTGTGTTTTTTGCTAATGAACTGTTCCTGACTTTTTTCTAGTGACTTTATTGTTCTTAGTAGTTACTAAGTTATTTTGTCTGCTCATTTTGTGAGGGCTTAAATTTGCTCACTATGTGTTATTCTTCCTGCAGTAATATTAGTCTTTTTATCTTTTAGGCTACTGGTTTTTAAGAGTTCTGTACCGCAGCAACAGTGAAGATCAGAATCCCATTACGGTAAGTACTATACAGAAGTAAAATTGAAACTGTCCATCCCAAGAGAGTTAGAATGAATTGTAGGTGTATATACATACACCTACATATGCACCTACACTTGTGTATATACATACACCTACACCTACCATACATATGTACATACACGTGTAGGGGTATGAAATGATTGAGCAAGTGAGAGGATGGAGTAATCACGTCAGTTGTGTTGGGCATAAATATCATATTTCAAGAGTTTTGGTAGCTGTAGATCATCATCAAGCTAATCAGGGCTAGGTTACAGTGGATTTGTAAGCTTTGCTGCAGTGTTTCAAAAGGACTTGGAAGAGACAGTCATTTTATCCTGGCAAGGATTTCTTCCCCCTTGTAAGGACAGGCTTATAAGAAAGCTGGTCACTTGGCATTACCAGTACGATGAAGACAACTGAAGTTTTTGCCCTCCGATTCCAGCATGGACCATTTATGGGAAGGTCTTCGCAAATGGTAGTGATACAGTTTACAGTTTCTGGTACTGTCCATTGGTCCCACTGTGTCTGCAAAGCATGGGGCAAAGAGAATAGTTAGGAGCTTTTTATTTCTGTCACTTGCACCCGTCACGAATGGCGCCAGTGAAACTGGAAGCTATTACTTAAAATCCAAGCCTTCACTGTATGAAAGGTATGGATTAGTGACTAGAAATCAACTGGGAAACGCTACAGCTTGTACTTGGCTAACCACAGAAGCCACCAGAGATCTAATACAGTGCTGAGATGTGCACATTGCGTAGAGCACAATAGGTCAACAAGTCCCTTCTTTGGAGGGTTGAGTGAATTACCTGGTTAATATGAGGAAAGTTCATAGAGTACTTGGTTTAGAACTGTTCCCCTGCCCATCACTCATAGTCATTTAGATGAAGCTTGGTGCACAACAGAGAGACTTGGGGGAGGGGGGAGAAGATCCCCACAACCAGTTGTCCAAGTAAGATGATTTTCATATTGAACTGCTAGCTACATAACAACAAAGACCTTTATGTAATTTGCATCTTTATAACTTTCATAGTCATTGTAATAACAATAGACTTCTCCACTGGTGCTTAATGGGTTTGTTTACAAGCAAACAGCATGAAGTGAGAATCAGTGGGCATTCAGCTGCCATTTGGGGGCAGAGATTATAATTAAAGCTGTTCTATAGGCCAAATATTGGACGTCATGCTTTATGGGACAATAAAGGCACATGTGTGACCAGTGAGGTATATGCTGAGACCAGGAGTAGTACTGGCTTTTAGAAATGGCTTCTGTGATCTTCTTGTGGCTTCCTCTTCACATCTGCCCAGCTGGCACACTCTCTGTGTCCCAAGGGAAGCTGAGTGAATGAACATGTAGCACTGGAGTAAAAGTTCCTTGAGTCATTTGATACCTGCTTCTGCTGAGAAAACCGTGAGGCACAAAGTCTATATGCTTCTCAACTCTTCTGTCACTCCCTTCCCCCCAGGCCTTTTCGGCTGAGCCTGAATATGAACAAAGGTACATTTAAAAGGAGTTAGAGAATAGTTTGCAGATGCAAACTACAGCAGCTGGTGTATTTTTGTAAGCACCAAGCTGGGAGGCCACATGGTCATTGGTTAGAATGGAGTCTGGGAATTGGGACAGCTGTATTCTATTTCTGTCTCTCCCATTGAATTGCTCTGTGACTCTTGGTGCATTAAGGCAGAAATCCAACTGTAGTTAAACTCAGAGTCAGACTTTTCATAGAAGGTAACTGAAATTAGGTAGACCCTTAAATACCTGAGTTTTGTGTTCCCTGTCCACAAATAAGCGATAGTGATACAATACAGTGACTTTTGATGCTTGTGATGTGCTTTGAAAGTCTCAGATGGTGACAAGAGAAGTCAAAAGCGTTGTTAATAGTTGGGTTTTTTTTTAGGAAGCAAGTAGAATTCACCAAGCCCAGTGGGCCTGGCATGCAAATTTAAGTCAGGAGAATGGTAAATAGAAAAGTTGTGTTTGATTAGACTCCAGTGAAGCTTTGGTGTGACTGTTTGTGATATGAACACTTTTCTTGGTTCATAAACAATGATGTAACATCCTGTTAAATGAGCAATTTCACAGGATTCTTTCTACAAACCACTGATGACTTTAATAAACAGTTTTCTCCTCCAGATTTCATTCTTTCCTTGTCTATAGCTGCTATCAGATTTGAAATGTTCTACATTGGCACCTAAATGATATGATGGAATTCTAGAATGCACTCCTGGAATGGCTGGTGATGGTCTTCAAATCCTTGAATGTAGACATAGCTGTAATGCATCAGTGATTTTCAACTTGTGGTACAAGACAATGCAGGGTTTGGAATGACTTCAAAGGGATGAGTAAAAGGTCATTAATGAAAGCAAGCCTTTTGTTAAATTTGCTCTGTGATGATCTATAGGTCACCTAGAAAATGCTTATAGATCTAAAAACTACAGAAAAGGTAAAGCAACCTCAAAAAGTAAAAAAGTATTCTTAGAAGTCCTTTTTAGATGTGCATTTCCATGATTCTGATTCAGAGGCTGTCATGGAAGATGCAGAGTTAAAATTTTCATAATATTATATTTTTGTAGTTATTATTGAAAAATGTGACCCAACATTTTGACATTTGAAATGGCTCATCAAGAACAAGAAGCTGATAGACTCTTTTTGAAATACTTTCTGGAAGGTCTCAGCAATAATCTGTGATTATTTCTGAGCCTCCGCTGCTCATGTTGAGTAAGTGAAGCTCAAGTCTTACTGCATGGAGAAATTACAGAAATGCCAAGAATTGCCTGATAAACAGGTAGTGCCATTGATCACACTGTACTTTGTAAACATAGTACCTTTGTCATTTGAATAACAAATGATCTCTAAGGCAACACCAGAGTAAATCTTACTGACCTTTTACAACTACTTGTGCTTTTATTGAAAACCAGTAACTCCATCTTCATTAGAATCACATTCCGTTCTGTACAGGGCCAGGTACTGAGCAAAGTAGTTGTATAAACACATACTTGCATAGGAAGAACGGAGGCATGTAGCAGTTTTCTTTACTTGAAGGTACATAGCATTGGTCAATACAGCCTGTAATGGGGAACTGAAAACCACTGCTAAATTGATAGTAAGTTAATGATACCCACATCTGTGAGTATGTTACATAGTTCAGCTGGAACTGGGTTATATTAAGTATTTGACATCTCCAGCTGAAGTTTGCTTCTATCAGTGATGGTTCAGGGGCTCTTTAACATGGTGCTGTGAAAAGAATCTGGAGACTTCAACTCAGCACACTGCCCTGGCCTTAGTTATGTATGCCTTTGTCACCTCTCTGACAGACAGGAGTAACTCTGATCTAGCTAAGCATGAGATGTTTAGAAAATTCTGCAGAATAAAGAGTTCTGTACATCCCTCATCGTTTCTGCCTATAAGCACATCACCACAGGTTCAGGGTCTGCCAGAGGTTTTCCAATAGTAAAAAGGTTGTCTAAGGCTCCTGGGTAAAGACTGGTATAAGACCTTGTGTAGATTTAAGAACAGAGATGATCTTGCAGAGAGCTGCTTAAACGCATTTACATTTTGCATTTCTGCCTCCTGTCTGTAGTGTGAGATGGGTGCCTAACTTAAAAAGTGTGCAGGAGTCCCAAGAAAAAGTGAAATTCCCCACTTAAACTGCTAGACCACCAGTGTTGATGACAGACAATGTGGATTTTGCCTTCCAGAAGCAAAGCTTAACATCCATTGTATTGGGGGCTAGAATTTGTCAACTGCTGTTAGCCCAGAGAGTAGACTTTAACTTGGTCTTACATAGGGAGTTTCATACAGCATATATGTAAAATGACATCAGATCAAGAGAGGGGAGTCTTGCAGTTGGCACTTTCTGAGCACTTGGACACAGCAGACTGCTTAGTTACTTGTGTTAAATCCATCCCAGCCAGACCCAGTACAGCAGTAGATACAGAGGAGCTCTGAACTATTGGTAAAGCTGGCTCTGAGTTAGCAAGTCCTTTTCCTGGCTTGTATAAAGAAGCCAGTTTTGCAAGTCAAGCCAGGTGCAATGTGCTCATTCTTTAGCGGACTTAAATTGCAAGGTTATTAAGTCCTTTTAGCCTCTGGTAGCTGCAGACCACTTAATTACAATGTCAGTGATCTATAGTAGTAGAGAGTTTGGGGACCTTATGAGGTAAAACAGTGTCTGATTACACAATAAATCATGGCTTATTTGGACTTCTGCTTCAGAATCCTGATTACATGGTGTTATTGTTTGGACCTTCCTAGTATAATAATTTAGCAGTCTGCAGGACTACAACAGTTTTGTTACCACTAAATTCTGGTGTTCGGAGTTCTCAACTGCCTGGCAAATTGACAACATAAAAAATTAACAAAAAATTCATGACCATGAATTGACAGTTATGTGATGAAATTTTCAAAGGTTTGTCGTTCCCATTTAGACACAAATGAAGTAGCCGGGTTTGCTGAAGTAGTCTTTGTCTTGGGCACTTTTGTCTTTGAAGATCTGACAATATATGAGTGGCAGCCTCTAGGTGCCAGGTATGTCTGACAACTCTCCTCTCTTTCTGGGTGTGAGAGTGGAAGCAGAGCCCTACTATAGCATGTGAATCAACTTCAGCCCTTGAAGTAGTACAGATCTAGAATAAGTCTGTGATTTTAGCAGAATTTAGGTGCTATCTCCTGGAAACCCAAGTGAAAAGATCAAGTTAAATGAGTGATACTGTATCATCTTATTTGATATCGCTAGAGGTTGCTAAAGGTCTTTGGTTATTTAATGTTTTTCTGCTTCAGAAAACATGTTAATATCCTTGATCACATCCATGCTTCAAAGGCACTGAGATAAACAAATGACTCATGAAGTGACTGCCTATTATTTTTGCTGCAATACAGGGAGAAAAAAAAAATCAAATGAAGTTGATGTCTAGTCTCAAAAGAAAGTTTCTTTATAGTAATGTTAAAAAGTAACAGTTTTGTGAAGTTTAGAAGACTGTGGAATAAGTTTCCTCACAAAGAAATCTCATTTAAGCGTGTTCAGTGGATGCTACAGCAGTTGGTAAATCCTCTATTTTAAACTGGCACCAGCAATGTTTGATAGCCCAGCAGGACCAAATTTCTCCCTGTCAAAACTCCCTTGATTTCAGGTTCAAGACTGAATCAAGATTGGGGTTGAGGCAATAATTTCAATTGAGTTATATTGTAGATGAATTTACTTAATTTTTTAAAAAATTAAGATAAAGATTAAATAGCATGAGGCTAGAAGTCTAGGGTTTTTTTGGGTTTTTTGCTTATGAATAGGAAATAGTCTATTAATTGTTTCTGGTTCAGTCTGGAGTAAATTTCCTATCTGGTAGACAACAGCAACTCCTCTGTTCAATGGCATTGCTTTCCAGGATTTGGTCTGTAGTGGCTGTGGCAAGCTGACAGAGCTAACGAGGTACTTCTCAGAGGATTGTACTTGCCAGCGCTGCTATGCTGTTCAGAGCCCAGTGAAGCAAATGGGAGCTATATCCATTATATCATCTTTAGCTGGTATAGATTAATATTGTCCTTATATTATTAAATTTTCAGCATCCAGATGATGCTGAAAATTTTCTATCCAGATGTGCTTTTCATTCCTGGGGAGCTGTTCTGTTTTATTTTTTATTAAAATCTCTAAGCAAGACAAGCCATAGGTTGTAACAGGGCTGAGTTGGCATTGACCCGAATGTTTCAGCTGCTCCTGTGGGTCTGGTATCAGTCAATATCAGAAAGAGCAGTAAAATAATGTGAGATTGTGAGAACTGCAGTAAAAGAGAAATTGAGTAATTACCTTTGGGGCTGTATTAGAAATGAAATGCATGATCCCAAATTGAACATCGCAAGATACAGCTGTGCTCTTTTGAGTGCCATCAAAGCTCCTCCCAGCTGTGACTCTCCCTTTTCTCTGCCTTTCTCTGTATACCTCCTCTTCCTTCCCTTTTGCCTCCTATCTCCTTGCATTCCAGCTCTGAAGTCAAACTCTGGCTGCAAAAGACACTAGTCAGCCATATGGCAATAAGCTACCTAAATGATCACAGTACTCGGATTCCAATTTCAAATTTGTTAGAGCTCTAGAAGCATTTCTTTGTTCAGGGAAAGATGAACATAGTAAGAAATGTTTTGCTTTGAGGAATCAGATTAAATGAAACTAAAGTTTTGATTGAAGTTTCAGGAAAACTGAAATCTAGAGTGAGAAAATTTAGCAGTGATGAAAGAACAGCTCAGAAGACTCCATGGAATCCCTCAGTGTCAGCTGTGAGACCTGACTGTACTGACATTGCAGGGAAATGATCAACTTCTGGTTGGTATCTACGCTTCTCAGGCTTCAGTCACTCAAGACACTTCTTTGGGTGTCTCAGAAGTAGTTCAAATGGGGACAAAAAGTGCAAGAAAAGCTTGAAAATGCAGAAACATGAAGGGTCTTTCTTTGACACAGTTGCTGGCAGAGGCTGTATAGCACGTATACTAAGTTAGCTGCATTTTTCTCCTTTAGAAGTAAATACTGGGAATAACCAGTGTTAGAAATTAGGTTGACTATCTTTTAGCAGTGTTTATTGGGCTGTCCTTGTCACACTCACTCTAGAGCATCAGGAGAGACACTGGTGCCACACTGATGTAAAATAGTTCAATAGACAAATCAGACCCTCTTTGGAGGCACACGGAGTCTCATTTAGCAGTCCTTCATCAGGACTTATGCAGGAAGTGCTGGTTCTGCCCAGTCTAAGGTTGGGATCAGACCCATAAGTTAGTTGAAACAAAATTATACCTGTTAATGATGCTGCTATTTGTCCAGCATCATCCAGCAAAGTCCCTTTGCCTGTACATCTCCATTGCAGCAAAATAGGAGTAACATCTTTTATTCAAATATCTAGTTTACTTTCAACTCAAGCTTGAGGGTTTATTTCCTGCCTGTAGAATACAGCAGTTGCTTATCTGAAATCTGATAGAACTACAAAATATTCACTTCTAACATCCTGTGAGCATTTGTACGAAGTGAGTAATTGCTACAAG
The DNA here is from genome assembly GCF_000699145.1 of Aptenodytes forsteri. NCBI lineage: Eukaryota > Metazoa > Chordata > Aves > Sphenisciformes > Spheniscidae > Aptenodytes > Aptenodytes forsteri. The sequence goes on along the minus strand of NW_008794173.1, from coordinate 3,717,987 downwards.
TCATTAATCAGCCTGGAAAGGATCCTTGTGCTAGTTGTTTTTGCTTTCCTCATTTCCATAATCGGTTTCCTCCTCATTGCCTGATAATTTGGGTTCTCTGGAGTTTCAGCAGCAACAATCTTAGACTTACATAGAAAACTTAGCTGTTGCAAAGCAAAACAGTACCTGGCAGGATTTACTGCTCTTACAAACAGCCTAGCTTCCAGTCTCTCATCTGAGTGCTTTAGGAGGAACATGTAAACAGAAACCTGACATTTCCCGGTTTGCTGCTTCCACCAGATGAGAGTAATTCTCTACCTTTCCAGCTGCTCTAATCATTGCAGGCCCAGTGACTGGCCTGCCTGTACTCCAACAAGCTGAAAAGGACCATATGCTGGTTTTACTCCTTGAGGACTTGCTTTTATCAACCTCCCCTTGAACTGTGAAGGAGAGAGAATCACCAGACAGGTCAACCTTGATCTTGGTTTCTGTGGGCATCACAGTAATTCCTCAGTGAACATGAAAACTAAGGCAAACAGGCAGTACAAGCATCAAAGGGTGACCACAGAATAGCTTCCTGGCTGTAAAAACATAATAACTGAGCAGGCTGATGAGGGAACACACAGACCTACAATGTGAAAACAAAACCATGCAAAGGTTATTCTCACAAATTATGCACCTTATAAGAAAGGCCTGGTTTTAATTCACTCAAAACGGGAGCATGCAGAATGGCCAGCAGGTCACAATCATCAGGCAAGACCATTAAGCAGGCATTAATTATTAGGTTCATCCAAACAGTAATAATTAAATTTGAATCAATGTGTGAGCAATTAATAAAATGCAAAATAATTAAAATGGCAGTTAAATGTGAATTTAACCACACCTTACCATTTAAAACATGTTTCTCAGATTACTATTAAGAGGACATTCAACTATGCTACATTCTTAATGAGTATGTGCAATGTTACATGGTTCTCGTTACCAAGTAAAGGGATTTAGCAATCCTGGATGTTAAGCTGTAATGCAACTCCTATCTGGCAGAATAGAGTCGAATTGTGCCTCCATTCAATGGGCTCAACCTGAGACTTGTGAATGTGTATTTAATATTTAATCATTGAGCACTTAGCACAACATACCACTTAAAAAGTACTACCAAAATAAATATATTTAGCATAGTTTGGGAATATTAAGACACTTTGCAATAATTTACAGTTTATAATTTCAAAATCTCAAAATACTTCCCAAACATGTAACCATACATGGAAGCTAAGGATTAATACTTGGTTCACAAGTGATAGGCCCATTAAAATTTCACAGGGATGTGATTGTAGAGTAACAGTTAGACTCTCAGTACCAATGAAAATAGCTGAATTACTCATTGGCTTTGTGCTGATGTGGGAGAAGGGCGCACAGATGACTACAAAGCAGCTCTACTGGAGAGGCAGTAACTTTTAGGGAAAGGTAGCAAACAGGTGGGCAACAGTAACCTCCAAATGTCTGTAAGCATCACATCCACTCAAGCTGAAAGGGTATTTCCATCACCTAAATATAAATAAATAAGTTTCTGATATATGGCTACCTATGATAGCTCCATCCTTCCCTTCCTATTTTATTTTTTATTTTGCTTTCGGATATCAACAGATGTAATTTTCAGTGCTGAGCCTCCAAAGAGGTTTGAGCCAGTATTTCTCTGAATTATCTACAGGCATGGAATAAGAGGTATCTATATAACTTGAAACTGCAGTGAGCTTTTCTAGAAATGCACCTCATGCCAAGAAAGATATAATAATAGACTCAGTTTTGTTCTTTGCAGCAAATTATTGCTTTTTCCTGCTTTCAGTGCCCTTCTGTATTTCCTGAGTCTCAGCAGAGTTCACAAGGATGACTGAATTGGTTCTTTCAGACTGGTATCTGTAAAAAGGTTCTTTAACAGTCCACTATACCTGTTTAGAGATTAAACCAGCAAATCAGTAATATTGTCATCTTCCTGAGAAAATCTGCTTATAGTTTTTCATTAAGCGCATTGACTGGTGTTCTGAATGGGATTGGATTTTTTATTTTTTTTTCTAATCACAGGTTGTTTTCAGATTAGATTCAAGCATCAAATATTCCTTTATGTGCAATCTAATGGGGAAAAAAACCCCAACAAACAGCAATGGAGCACTGTTCAAAAATTTCTGAGTTAGATTTGAACAAAACAAGTCAAGAACCAGAGCAGAATAGTTAGATTGGCACGCTGTACCCAGGCTAGATAGCCCTGCTGATCTACTTCTTCCAAAGCGAGTATTTTTGTGCTGTATGAACATATAAGAGCATATAAACATATAGAGCATATTAAACACATAATTAAATATGTCTGAGGATGTTTCAAAGTTCATGAGATGAGCAATGAGCCAACATAGGTTCATTTCCCATGGGGGAAGGGGAAACACAGAGCTGAGCTTAAATAGAGTTAAAGAGCCATTAATGCCTATTGGTGCACTCCAGGCCCAGACAATTTAATCTATGGCAAATCTTAACTTAAAACTCATTGCATGCCAGTGAGAATTTAAATCTTCAAATTTATCATGCACTTAATCTTTCCTTAGAATTAGCAGAAGTGCAAGATGCAGAATGAGAATTCCAGGAATATAACACTTTTGTTTTCTCACAACTTTTAATGTTTAATTGTCCCTGGCTCCAGCCTATTTGGAAGACATATTTATAGATAAGGTCTGCAGGTAGTAGAAACATGAGCTGTGAATTGCTTTCTGCAGCTGAGACATAAGTTAGCTGTACATGCTCCAACTTTGACTACCCTATCCTCCTTTCTCCAACCTGCCCTATCTGCCTCCAGCATCTGGTGCACTTTGTCATGAACTAGGGCCAAGGAGACCTTGATTTCACTATGTGTCTGAACAGTGACTAACACAACTGAACCTGGTTATGGCCTTTTGGCTCTGCTGCAGTTATAATTAATGTGATTAAATAGTTAAACTGAAGTTAGTGGTGAAATGAATCCCAAAATACAGAACTGTTAGCCAAGGGCTGATGGACAACTCATTTGTAAGAATGACCACAAAGCCTCTGGTGCTGCAACATCAAGGCAACTTGACAAGCCTGGTTACTGAGTTTTCTTTGTGTGTTAAAACAATGTCCAAAACCAGTGTTTCCTGAGGGTAATTGCCTTCAGTTTTAAGTTAAGATTTGCCATAGATTAAAAATTAATTAACACTTTTTATGAGATAAAGATCAGAGGACAAATAAAGTTGAATTTATACTTATCGCTACCTAATATAGACCTGCATTATGGGGTTGTGTTCTGATCCCTTTGCTCTAATCAGGTGGGCTATTCCCAAAATAACGTACTCCTCAATATGAACAAAAATGGCATAATTTCCCATAGGTGCTTGGTGCTAAAATCCCAGGACTGGGTCTACGAGCTATATTTAGACTACACACTTTGTTGTCTGAATTCAGGAAAGTAATAAATAATTCAGACCATCATACATTTAGTGCTGCTAGGATACTGAACCCTTTAAAGTCAATGGAAAAAAGTAAGTAGGAACTCAGACTCTTATTTTGGATTCTTAGCTGAGATTTCATAATTCTTCCCTCTTCACTGGAGGTACAGGACCTCAGGTTCTGACAGGTCAAAATATGCCTGAAATTAGGCATATTTTTTCCTGAACAACTCAGATTAATAATATATGGAAAGGAAAAGGCTTGTACAATGTCACTCACTGCTAAATGAGTGAGTGACATTTTACCTACTACTAAGATACAGCCTCTGGGAAAGCAAAAGCTGTACTTTATAATACTTTTAAATATCTGTTTTTCCTCCAAGACAGATATTTTGGCAGTAGCTCACAGCAACAAATTCAGCTGGAGTGCAGTGAATAGGTTACCCATCCTAATTCTCACAGGAAAGCAACTTCTTTGGAAGCACAGATGGGAACTAAAACACATGTGCTCTGTTTGGCCTGTAAAATAGACGCGGAAAGATATTTAGTCTGTTGATTTGGGATTCAGGATGTCTTTTGTGGAACCAGAAAAGTGACAAGAAAATATGGCATGCAGATGATCAACATAAATCAGAAAAACATGCTCATTTCTACCCCAAGAACACAGAAGAATGACAACAGTTCAAAACACATGAGCCAGGGTATTGGGCATGATTTACATGCACAATCTGGGCACACAGGACATACTCCTTACCGGGCATTTAATCTGATAGCAGCCTTAGTTCTAATGGCAGACTGTTCATAGAATTACAGTTAACGTGATATGTCCTGGCTCACCCATATGCCATGAAAGCAAAGCTTTTGAAATGCATGAGGTTTAATTAAGAATGAAAACATGTACTAGGAGAAATATTTGTTACCATCACTCTCTTTTTCTGTACTTATTCTCACCAAATTTTCTTTGTGTTGAACACTACTCCTGCTGTAACCCCAGCTGCCCAATGTCCTTCTGTACTGCACAAGATAGTTGGTAGACATGGAAGCAGCTATACAAATGATGTAGGGACACTCCTCTCCTAGCTCTGAAGAGGGAATACATTTCAGCGTTGGCTAGTACAGACTCAAAGAGGACATGGATGGAGAGCAAAGGAATATGTCCAATCACCTATTGCTCTGGGCTGCATCTGTCAGGAGGTGCTGAGCAAAGCCATGAGAATGAAATACAGAAGCCCTAGGTTTATAAGCACTGTAGGAGAGCTTTTGTGAATGGGACATCAGTACTGTTATTATTTGTGTGAGTCCAAATATGACTTGGACTTTACCCAGAAAGGATTTACATTCCTCTGTTCTAATGCCAGATTTTATAAGACAGCTTCTTAAGTGTACGAGTGCAAATATGCATGCTCAGCTTTGCCCTGCTGTAAATCTCAGATTTCCCCAGGAAACCAATTTCAATGTGCTTCTATTTAACATGTGTAAATTGGTTAATTGTGTGTAAGTGAGATTATGTGCAAATATTACCTGTGCCAGCAATAGAGACAATCATAAAAGGTGTTTCTTACTGTAACTCTAGGCTAGTATCTCATTTTACTATAATTAGAATATATTTCCAATAGCATGTATGATTGGCTGAGGATCTGGCTAATTGGAGTTTCCCATATTTATGGCAGAAGTGGGTTTCTTCTCACTTTTACCATTTTAAACTACACTGTTATAAGCCTTAGTCGTAATTTCATTTGAAACTACCTCTTTCATTTCATTTAATTTAAATAAAACACAAGCTTTTAAGAAAAAAACATTTTTTCTTTGTAACACAGAGCATCTTCATTTGCATCCTGACCTTTTCTGCTTGTTCTTCTTTGAAGAATCTTGATTCATTTAAAAAATGAAAGCAAAAACCAGAAGAAAGCTGCTTTCACATTAATTCACACATAGGCTGATTTCCAGGCAGTCATTCCGAGATGCACGATGACTGTTCCACCAGCACACTGTGAGAATCAGAATCATTTGTTCGGAGAAGGAGAGCATGTAGCCCAAGTACAAGAAGTGCTATATAAAACCAAATTTTACTCTGTTTTATAAACACTCCTGAATATTCATGACTTTTTTAAAATGGAAAAATAAAACCTGAGGGCATAAAATTTGAGCTGAAGGCTGGTGAAGAAATCAAGTAGTACAAGTCCCTGTACTGCAGTGGACTAAACTGGACTGAAATTGGTTTGATTACTCTGAGAACAGCAAACCATCAAAACGTAGTGATGCTATTGCTTTCGTAATACTAGATATGAACCCAACTCATGGCCTTGAACATATACTTGAGATTTTAAGGTATTAAAACCCCATATCTGATATCTCCCTAAAAATGTGTAGAGGATATAATTTGTTTCCTCAAGATTGGTCATTATGACCAGAAGCTGCAGAACAATTTTTTGTTTTGAAAAAAACAAAAGAATTTCAAGGTACAGCAACCACTCCTGGCAACAGCTGTGATCTGTTGATGGAGATGGGGTTTGGTTGTCAAAAGATCTTGCGCTGTAATTCTGGCTTTACTTTTTTCCTTGTGAATAATAATAATAATAGCAGTTGCTTCAGAGATGTTCTGGAAGGCTTAGGGTAAGTGGCCACTACAAACTATTTGTGTTCTTTGTAGTGAAGACAGAATGATTGGGATTTTAACTTAGATTAGCAGCTCAAGTTCATGTTCACAGATAAGACTGAAGTTCTATGACCTACTCAAAAGGTAGTAGGTCATAGAACACTAGTTAGTGTGGGTGAAACCCAATGAAGAGAATGGCTGATTTTCAAGTGTAAGCATGCATCCCCTAATGTTTAACATAGGTGAAATGGTATGTCCTGGAGCACTGGACAAAATGGCATAGTTAAGCTTCACTGAGTGGAGCTAAGCTAAGGGGGCGGGCAGGTGACATAGGGTATCTCTACTCTAGCATTTCAGTTCAGGTCAGGAGTGCACTCTTAAAGGAAAATTCCCAATCATCTCCACTTCCAGCACTTGGATCACGTTGCAAAGCACCAGGACACAAAAGAAAAGCTTTCATTTCCTGCATCCTCATAGCTTTGGATTCTAAAAACTGAATTATCCAAAACCTGAGTACTCTTAAAGGAGTCCTGCTTTCCTCTAGAACTGCCTTGGCATTTGCAGCACAGTACTCTTTTGCACTTCAAGAACTTGAGAACATTTGGTAAGAAAGTTAAACACACCTCAGCATCTCTTGCTGTATTAGCTGTGAGCTGCTGGCAGTGTTCAGTATCACGTGCTCTGTTGCTGCTAAAACCAGAGGTGCTCAGAGAATGGATTAGAAAGCGACAGTCAGTAACTTATAGCAGGCACTGATTTCTGAGTTACGAAATGTGTCGATATTAATAGAATTAATATTTGCTCACGACCCACCAAACAGCAAAGATTGCACAAGGCAGTACTTGAAGTGAAAGGAAGAATTGTCTCTCAGCTCAGCAGGAGCTAGGCTGCTGCCAGGCTTAGGAGATGGGACAAAAGCAGGGGTTGCTGGATCAGTGGAATGTGGGAGCTGGGACCAGCTGCCTTTCACAGAAGTAAAATCTTGCTTCTGGCTTCTTCCTCAGTTCTTGCTTCGGGACTCAGGTGTGTATCTTTAGGATTGTGTGGTTGAAATGACAAGTGATAAGAATCATCTGGGCATGCTAGGGAGCATATATATGGTAAAGAGGTTGGTTCAGTTGTGGACAGCTGTGAGTTACAGCTGGTAATACTGTAGATAGGGACATCTTGAAATGTACTCACAAAAGCTTTAGCATGGGAAAAAAACCAAGGGAATTGTGAAGAAATGCATCACTTTGGGACGGAGAAAGCCTTGAAGTAATGCAGATGTGGGTAGCTGACATTGGAATTGTCGTCTGTTTCATAAGGGATGTTGAAGGCAAAGGGGCCTAGGAGAGCCCCTAGTGCCAGATGCCTGTTGATGTGTGTGACTCAAGGGTAAATGTCCCTTTTACCTGTATTACTGTAGATCAACCTCGTAGTTTCTGATCTGCAGTGGTATTTAGAAAAATGACCAGGAGTTAGGAGTCTGTGTGGACACCTTGTCTATACACTGTATACCAACCTTCGGTCAGGGGAAATCAGCATAGCTATGTGAAAACATTAACCTTACTCCTGTGCGTACTGTCTCAAGGAATAGGGAACACAAGCAGCATGGGAAGTGTGTTTATACAAATGCTTGTTATGAATGGAAAACAACTCTTAACACTTCTGTCCTGTTCTAATGGATAGCATACTATGACTATCTTAATGTTCTCTCCTTTGAGGACCTAATTACTTGTGTATAACATATTCATTTGAGGACTTAATTTGCTCTTAGATTCCAATGATGGGAGCAACATTTCTGAAGGCACCTTCCAGAGAGACTTAGGTTTCAACCTTCCCAAGATGCTGGCATAATTATGTTTTTCTGCCCATAAAAATGGAAGGGACTTTTACAGGTCTCTGCAGCTAATCTGTGCAGCTATTGTGAAATGTCCATATATGAGGATTTTTCTGGGGTGATTCTTCTCCAGGGTCCTTGCAGATGCTTCTAACTAAGCAAAGTGACTGGCCCCAAACTTCATTTCAATTCAGTGGCAAGCCTCCTGGTTCTCAGAAGTGTGAGAGTTTAGGCTTGACTTGTTCAAACTCTTATTTTTTGTTCCAGTAATGTTGACACAAGCCCTGTAGCCTGTCTAGCAACAGGGACAGAGCACAAATAACAAACAGTTTCTGCTTTTAAAGAGACTCACACATCCAACAAAGGAAAAACAATCAATGACCATTTAGATGTTTCTGACTGAACAAGATGTCTTTAAATTAAGTCTTGCTACTTCTAATGCGAGGCTGGAAAATAAGAACACTCTGACTTCCTAATTTAGCCACTAAACAGCAGAGAAAGACGTTTTATTGGGTTGTTTGGCCAGGTGACAGGCCTTATACTTCCACCAGGGTTCTTTCTCAGGGAAGCATTTTTCTTTAGGGTATCTGTCACAGTGAACAAACTACCTTTAGGGGAGCCTAAGGACTGAGGAGAAAACTAAAATACTCAATTGGTGACCTTGTAATTAAGCAGCAGTTGATGATAATGCTGAGATTGTTATCTTGGTTCAAGGAACTCATTAGTTTTATAACTAATTGCTGGTGCAAGGGACAGAGCACAGTCACACAGCTGGAGGCATAGAGAGGGTAGAACTGGGGCAGCCTGGTTTTAGATAAGCGTCAACTGAGTCACTGTTAAGCATAATCAGATCTAATTGCAAGTAATCACTGAAAAAGATAGTCTCATCCTCTTTCTTCCTATCCATACCATATTCTCGCTTGCATAAATTGTAGGGACTGCTTAGCTCCAGTTGATTTAATTCAGCATACTGATCAGATGAATCAAGAAGGGTCAGAACTTCTTGGCACAGGGCTAGATATTCCCAGGACAAAGACTGGAATATTTATAGAATCATAGAATAGTTTGGGTTGGAAGGGACTTTTAAAGGTCATCTAGTCCAACTCCCCCTGCAATGAACAGGGTCATCTTTAGCTAGATCAGGTTGTGCAGAGCCCCATCCAACCTGACCTTGAATGTTTCCAGGGATGGGGCATCCACCACCTCTCTGGGCAACCTGGGCCAGTGCTTCACCACCCTCAGCATAAAAAATGTCTTCCTTATATCTAGTCTAAGTCTACCCCCCTTTAGTTTAAAACCATTACCCCTTGTCCTGTCGCAACAGGCCCTGCTAAAAAGTTTGTCCCCATCTTTCTCATAAGCCTCCTTTAAGTATTGAAAGGCTGCGATAAGGTTTCCCCAAAGCCTTTTCCTCTCCAGGCTGAATAACCCCAACCCTCTCAGCCTTTCTCCATAGGAGAGGTGTTCCATCCCCCTGATCATTTT
>NW_008794173.1:3695295-3708448 GCF_000699145.1 Aptenodytes forsteri | reverse complement strand
TGCTGGCCACGCTTCTTGTGATGCAGCCCAGGATACGATTGGCCTTCTGGGCTGTGAGCGCACATTGCTGGCTCATGTCCAGCTTTTCATCCACCAGTACCCCAAGTCCTTCTCGGCAGGGCTGCTCTCAATCCCTTCATCCCCCAGCCTGTATTGATACTGGGGGTTGCCCCGACCCAGGTGCAGGACCCTGCATTTGGCCTCACTGAACCTCATGAGGTTCACACGGGCCCACTTCTTGAGCTTGTCCAGGTCCCTCTGGGTGGCATCCCGTCCCTCAGGTGTGTCAACCCACCACTCGGCTTGGTGTCATCTGCAAACTTGCTGAGGGTGCAGTCAATCCCACTGTCTATGTCATTGATGAAAATATTAAACAGTACCAGTCCCAATACAGACCCCTTCAGGACCCCTTTACTCTGCCTTCATACTGATGCAGTAAGACCCGCTTCTTAGTGCAAGTAATTCTAGGATTGCAACAAACTGTGCTGTTGATCTTTGCTTATTTTACCAAGGGCAGGGGCTACTGTTATCTGCTTATTTAGAAAAGAAAGATCCCAAACATTTATTTAATTACTGCTTGCCAGAGAGAATTCCAGTGCCTCTGGGGCCGCTCTGTGACATCGTTCTTCACAGGATGCTTCCAGGTAGAATTGGAACACAACTCAATTATGTTTAACAATGATGAGGTAGTGAAGTGTGTAGTAAATATTATTGTTTCATTAGCAGCTCTGCATTTAATTTAGATACGTATTTCTGCACAAATGAGAAAATGTTGCACTCATTAATGATAGCACTACCCCATGTAATAATTATGGTTTGTACCCCAAGCCAGACACTCTGACAGCGTGGGCCCACCCTGCAAAGCACTCAACACCTGAGGTAGGAAGAGGAAGACTGAGTGAAATGGACGTATTGGGAGCACATCTCAGACAGCCTTTAGGTGTTTGTTGGTAGAAGGAACTATCTTTTCTGATTCTGTCTTTGGCATGGGTCACAGCACTTGCAGGCAGTTTGTAGCCAGACTTCTGCCTGCTCTCTCTTCCTCCTCATCCACAATGTGATGACCAAGCAAGACCAGTGACTGTTGAGCCAGAACTCCGTATTGGAAGGAGACAGTTACCTTTCAGACTGCAATGCCTTTTCTTTTTCTGTCCTTAGATCAGTCTGGTAGCTGCTGCTTCACAGCTGATAAACTCCCTCTCAAAGCTGTTGCATCAGGCATCTGAAAACATCACACCAGTTACCTGAGTGCTGGCTTTTTTAGCAATCATTGTTTTATCAGAAGAAAATCTAAATTCTTTTCGTGCACTGCTCTTTCTGCTTTGATAACAACACGCTATTTGCAATTGTAGGGTGGTTCAAACAAGGAATTTCTGAGAGCAGAAAGATTTTTGCATACAGTTTGTATCTTACAGAAGCTAGACAAAAGAAGCAGCCTAAATCCCTAAACAGGGTAGATCACAGTAAGGAGAAATTATTTGTGATAAGTCACTGCTGCATCCCAGCTACTTCTACACTGACAACTCCAAAGAACTATTCACATTGCTTTCAGGGATGTTCCTGGGATCTTAGAGCCTGGCACAACATGAGGAGTGATCTTCATGATGGTTTTTGAGTGAACTGGTTGACTTTTAGCCTTCCCTAACATTGGCATAGCTCCCTGGAAGTCACCAGACAGCCACAGGAGGACACATGGTGTTCCCTGCTGTGGCTTGGAAATGATGACCAAGACTGACTGACTGCATTGTCATGTGCCACACTATTATTTATGTGCAGTAGCCATGCTCCTGTGCATGGTGCTGTACCAACATGTAAAACAGTATTACTCAGAAAATGTTAGCTGTAACACTTTATACAAGATTAATTTCTCTACCAGAGGTAGCTGTGATCTTTGTTTGTGTCTAATTTATGTCCTAGTTTACCAGCTTGTTCTTCTATCAGTCATGGCTCTTGGACACAGAAAGGAAAATGTCAGCTTTGCAGTAACTTTGTTATGTGAAATCCACCACTAAGCAATAAAACAGTACTTTCCACTTTCTTCTCTGATGGGTCAAATGCCTGTTTCTTTTAGGTTTTAATTAAAAGTTCCCTTATTAATCAAGTTGTTAATATGTACTGCTGTTGAAAATTGTCGAGCAGAGGATGGTGGGCATAGGAATTCACTTGTGTGTATGGAGATTACAAAACAATTTGCCACTGGCAATCTTGGCACCTTATAGCACACAGTTTGTCATATGGTACTGTCTTAGACCAGTGGTCCATCAAATCCAGTATCTTGCCTCCAGCATTGCACAAGATGTGCTGGTGTACTTTATTTACTCTGTTCAAAAACATTAATGCTCTTCAACAAAAATGTCTTACGAGAGAAATGAAAACAGCCATAGTGGAAATACATGAGAACATACATTTCCTTCCCACTCACATCGAATTCTCTAGTCAACAGACTTACTAAAAACTCCTCTTCATCCCAATGCCTATCCTTGGACCATATCCAGCCTGATAAGCAGACTGTGGGCCCAAAGACTGAGCATATTTCAAAGGTGAACATGCCGTGAATATCCTGGCAGTGGGCTTCTCTCTTCCAGTTTTATCCTGTAAGTGATGGTAGTTGTAGTGAAGTAATATAGGGAGAGAAGTGACTTCTTAACGGGGCTGGAAGATGTAAGTTGGGCTTTATATATCAAAGTCTTACTCTTACAATACTTGTATACTCACACAGTGAAATAGGAAATGGTGGAACTATACGCTATCCACTTACATTGTGTGACTCGCTTTTTTGGCAGGGCTTCATCCAATCTTTTTTTGCTTGGGTGTCTCATTACAGCTGCTGGTTCTGACCTGAAATAAACCATATGCACTAGTATTAGGAACTAAAAGCCTTAAAAAAATCTCTTGGACCTGCTACTCATTTGAGCCACAAAAGGGGAGCTGCCAAGTTGCTCTCATAAATATAAAAAACTTAAATCTCGTATGGAAATAAGAGCCAGGGTGATTAAGAATTGATTTGCAAAGCAAGGATTACAAACTTGTTTGTTTTCTCACACCTGCTCTCCACTTCAGCAGTACAACAAAGTAAGGCGTATCTAATGCACCTTTTCCCTAATTGTATAATACACTCAAGGGAATATGATCAACTGAGGCTTTTAAGATCACACCACCATTTGCCCAATTATACCTAATGACAACACATTGTTCCAGCAAAATGTGTCTTTATTCCTTGGTAGGTTCCATTTCCTTTCAGCCTTTTACGTATTGATCCAGTAATACCTCATGTAGAACAAACTTTTGTTGGCAAATCTTGTTTATAAGACCAGAAAAATCTTTTATGTCATCTTCTCAATGTCTGACCAAGTCAGTGAGAGAAAAAGCTTGTTGTATGCAGCATGACAAATTTTAGCTATCTTTGTAAAACAAAACAATAAACAGAATGTCTGTATGGTTTGGGCTATACAGATAATTCATGTTCTGTGTTCACTATTTCTTTGTGTACTTGCTGCTTTGATTTCATAAAGCATCTTCGACTATGTGAAGAAGGTGCCTGCACTACATAGCACTTAAATGATAGTTTTAATCTTGGACTCCAAATAGTTATATACTGACTTCATTACAGAAAATGAGACGTTTGCTGAGCAAAGCTGCAGCATCATGAAGCTTGAGGCATATTTACTTAACTTTTTTTGTGGGGGTGGAAGGTCTTGAAGAAAGCTGGTGAAATGATGTATCCCTAAATAAAACATTTTTGTGTCTGTCTTCTCTGAGCATTCATGACTACAAGTACAGGCTGATGAGTAAGGGCAGGGTTGGATTCTGATTGCTCTCACAAATTGACTCCCTAGTTATTTTTACTAGTTGTAAATTGCAACAGAAGAAATACATTTTTACAAATGCAGAACTGTTTTATAACTTAATAGTTGTCATGCTAGCTCACTACCATCATTCAGCACTTTCTAGTGGGGTTAACCTCAACCCACTGCTCTGGTCTCCAGACCCTTGCCTAAATGAAAATAGTGCATCCTTGCCCTTTCCAAAAGTAATCCTGATTTTTGCCCAACCCTTATTGCCATGTGGTTCCATTGCCAAGAGAATAGTTTCATTATTGGCCAGCACACTACTTCTGTTTTCAGTAGTTCCCCCCAGACCTTGCTATGGAATATGAGCATTCCTGTGTCACCCATGTGTTGCCCCTCCTGTCCCTTTTCTCAGTTCTCCCCATAGGATAGCTGGAGCTGGTTCTGTTGACCTGAGTGATTTTATTAGGTCTCTTCTTCAATTAAATGAACTTCAAGACTGAACAACACATCCAGCCAATAGGTCTTACAGTCAGATAACTTACTTCTCAGAGCCTGTACTGGTATAATTGAGATCAGCATCTGGTCTACTGGAACTTACGGCTGCTCAGAATGAGCTCTGGTAGGAACTGGTTTTGGAGGAGTGAGTAGCAGTTCTGACTGTGCCATGCATGTGTTAATTCCTAACTATTTCACCTCAAGCAGCCCAGCACACATGCCACTTTATCAGGCTTTGAATGTACTCTGCAGTGTAGGCTGGCACGTGCAAATGTCTCGCAAGCCTTGCTGAAGATCCTGTAGGATGTCATTGACAGAGTGGATTAATGTCAAACAGCAATCCCCTTCAGTCAAAATCTCTCTTTGCTACTTATATACTGAGCTAATAGAAAGAAATAATTACATTGGAGAAGTTATTTAATGACACTTCATCTCCTCCAGCACAAATAGAAATCATAGATTTTATGGCTGCTTTTGGCTTGTAACTGTGTTTGCATTTTCTCATTTCTTATTACACACATGGATCTAGAACAAAAGGCCTGATGAACCTAAATTTCTCAGGATGTGGCTGTTAAATAAGTAATCGTACGCTACTCAATTCAGTCTTTAAAATTTGCAGCCTCATCATTATTGTTGTCCTTCCTTCCAGCATTTCTCCTGAAGTGCTCCCTGTACAGTGGGCTCTTTCTTGTAAGAACATTCAATTTTCTTCTCACAAAAGTTCTTACCAGTAAATTGAGCTGGGGGAGTATACATGGGCTTCGTACTTCCCTTGTGAAGCCTGAAAGCACTGAGTCTCTGAGCAACGCAACTGAGTACACTGTGCTCACCTGCTTGAATCCATTTTGTCTCCTCCACAAACTTCATTTTCTGCATGCATCCTCAGAAAGATGGCAAACCTGGCAAGTTTTACTTACACTGAAAAATGGAAACATGTTTTTTCTCTCCCAGTATATGAGAACTGGGAGTTTAGCACTCATTGTCACAAAGAGAGAAACTCATTATGCCACCAAATCATTCCTCCCAAGCTGGCTGTCTGAGTATTGATCCATTGTTCCTGAGTAAGTAAGCCCTGTGGTTGATCATAATTATTCTGGGATGTCTCATTCCAGTGACTGGATCAATAATGTCTTTCATGGCCTCCTGCTGTGTGTTCCTGTCATGCCTTGGCACCTCTGCATCACCTGCTGTTCATCAGGAGCCAAATGAAATAATTTGCTGTGGTAGTGAGAATGCTGTCAGACACTTCACACTCATTTAGGTCTCAGCCAGGACACAACATGAAGCCTTGGATGTACAGCACTTGTAATGAATGTCAGTATTAACTTTACACTGTCCCACACGTTGAGGCTGGAAGATTTCCCCTCGATGTCATGTTAAGTCAGGCGTGATGCCTACAGGATGCTTGTCATGAAGCTGCCTTTGAGCAGAAACAGGGATATTTATCCAAGTTCCCCTTTTCATCCAGAGGCTCAGAGTAAACCTGTCAGGGGGCAGCGAGGCCAGGGGCTCACTGAGGGATGGAGAACCAGGAGGTGGTTCAAGGCCAGCATGGCAGAGGCCTCACTGACCAAGGCTCACACTGCAGTACCCTAGTGCAGCAAGCAGAGCAGGCCTGAGGATGGCAGCCAGGGTGAACCAGATCATCAGGGCAGTTTGTGGTGATAAGGTCAAGCCAGGAAGTCAATCCACAGGTCAGGGTCAGGATCAGGTCCAGTGATGGTAACCAGAGTTAGACACAGTCCAGTGATTGCCAGGCAGGTCCGTAGTGACAAGGCAGGTTTGAGGTGAAGCTGGGAAGTCAATCCATGGTCAGGATCCAGATCAATGGGGCACAGCTATGAAAGAGCGAGAAACTGGTACGCTTTCAACGTAGCTCAGGCAGGGACTGAAGGCCCAAGCATGAGCCGAAATGGGGCTCCTGGGCCTGTGGGCAGGGATATGGGTGGAAGCTGCAGGTGAGGCTGTTCAGGGCCATTAAGGCCTATTAGTGCACTTGGGACCCTGACAAAACCTTTCAGTTATATTCAGAGCAATCAGTTTTGCAGCCTGTTCTTCTGCTGAATTTCCTTGATCTTTTCTACCGCTGTTGCTGCAGGATATGTTTGGCAGAAGAGCTTTGGCCCTCAGTGTTCCCAGCTGCACAGGGATAATGGAAGAATCTGCATGCCCAGCCTTGCTGTGTGCCAGGGAGCTTCAGGTCGACACTTCCATCTACTAATGTTCTTGGTGTCCTTCCTGCTTCAGCTCTTTCTGTCCTCTGAGAACAGCCTTGAATCCCAATCTGAGAGCAGACCCTGATGCAAATCCAAGAGTCCCTCTGCCACCAGCTAGTCTCCCAAGTCTTCCCCATTCTCCTGATCTTCTGGCTGTAGTACCAGGCTAACCCAGCAGCTTGGCCCAGGGCTGCTATGTCTCCCTTTTGTCCCACTCACTTTCTTCTTGCTCTTCTTTCTTATAGCTATTATTTCTGCTTTTTTCTCATCTTTTCTTTGATTATTGGCCTGAATCTAATGTCTTCCCTTACTGTAAGTTAAAATCTTTCTTCGATTATTTGTGATTAATGTTTTTCTCTTGAGTGTCAGGGCCCTGCAGCCACTTAACAGCCCTGAACAGCCTGACCTGGGCCCTCCACCCAAACCCCGTGCCTGTGGGCACAGGGGCTCCGTTTAGGCAGGCCTGGTGTACTGGCCTTCAGCTCAGTTACGCCTGTGTTCAGTTAGCCATAGACCTCCTTGATCTAGACCCTGATCTGACTGGCTTCTCAGCCTGCCGTGTTGCCATGGCCCTGCCTGGCAGTCACTGGACCTGGCCTTGACTTGCGGATAGACTTCCTAGCTTGACCTTGGACCTGCCTCATCACTACAAATTTGTCTGGTGATCTGGACTCTTGGTAGAACTTGGCCACAACCTCTGCGCCTCTCCTGTTCATCTTGCTCGGGTACTATGGGGTGGGCCCTGGCCTTTGGAGGCCTCTGCCCTGCCAGCTGTGTTACTGTGTTCAGCTCCTGGCTCTCCATCCTTTAGTGAGCAGCCAGCCCTTGCTGCTCCCTGACAGTAACTTAGTAAAGCTTTTATGCTTTTTACCCTTTTTCTGCCTTCTCCTATTATAAAACACGCTGCTTAGGGATGGGAAGAGATCTGAGCAGTAAGACAATTTTAAAGCTGCAGTTGCAAAACAGAGTGGTGCTCTGGCACCAACTTACCCAGAGAGTTAGACATGTGCTAATCTAATTATTTCTGAATCTTTCTGATAGACGGGGCCAGTTGCGTGTTTGTTATGCACAAACCTTGGTAATTCAAAAATTGTCAAACAAACAAGGGTGTGGGTTTTCTTTGGGGCTTCTTAGGTTTCTCAGGGATGTAGTTTCTTCTTTTTATTTTTGCACTACTTTGGTGATACAAATTCCATCTCTTGTTTAGATGTTGTTATAGAGAAGCCAACTTTATTTGCTATAAATTTCTGTTAGATCTAGTATAACTATATCCCCATGCAAGTTTATATTAGATAACTGCTGATGCCTCCCACCAGCTTCAATCTTTTTAGCACACTTACACATCTGGAGACTAAGAAATATTTGGATCTGCCGTAGAACTGTAAACATATAAGTCTGTAATGGTAGTGCAGAAGAAAGCTTTATAGAAAGTATTACAAATAAAATTTAAAAATGCATCCTGCCCCATACTCTCTTAGTCATCGTCACTTGAAAGAAAAGCTGCATTCTTAGATCATAGCATGGAGCATGAAAGAAAAAGGCCACAATAAGATTTTGTTCTGAGGGAAGTATGTCTGGTAGAAATTTGATCTGCCAGCACTTTGTCTGATCATATGTGAGCGCCAATGAGAAAGAAGCCTGCATCCTGGATTTTTTGTCTGCATTGGTTTAATGCATGCGTGTGGGATTTCTGGTCTCATTAAAAAAGAGGCCCTGCAGTTTTTTGGTGTCCATCCCTTCCAACTCATGATCTCAAACACAACTATACCTAGCTGCTTCTGTAATTCTTCGGGGAGGAGTGAAGTTTAACTTCAGAGAATGGAAATACCAGTGACAATCTGCTAAGGAAATATACAGCACAGTGACCCATTCAACTTACACCCAAACAGCTATTGTTCTAAGTATATTTCCCCTGCATACATACATGTTCTTATAGCATTCATTAGCTTTCTTATTAATGTGGGCTGGACTGTGGCAGACAAGGTATCAGCAGCACCTCATTATAGGCAGTTTTCTGCCTGCTTTCCAGTCTGCCCAGGTACTCAGCGTGGTCTTCAGGGAACAGGTCTCTTGCATGATAATCCTGCCTGCAAAGTGCTAGCACTCAAATTGCAGCACACTCCTTAAGCTCTGACCAATTTCTGTGAAATAAAATGGCAAGGGCAGAAGCCTGTGTTTCTCTTCCTCCAAAATAAACCATTATGGCAATCTCCTGTTGCTCAGTGATCATCTTGCTAGAGATAGTGCCAGTTTGGTGCATGCAGCTCTTCCCAGCAACAGTGACAAGACTAGGTAGGAGTCAGCCAGCTATCAAAGACTGACAAAGCCTGCCATAAAGCAATAGACAGCTTCCCTGCAAACGTCTCTTACTTTCCCATGGGGTGGAGATTCACAGAGAACTTGGGTATGTTGGATTTTTGTCAGATGCTCCCTCAATGACACAATCCCACAACCCCTTTCCTACATCAGACTGATGCTTTCTATCCCATCTGAGTGTTTTCTTTTCTCTTGAGTTAAGTAAAGGCAAACTGTTCCAGTGCAGTAGCATTGGGAATGCTCTTTAACAGCTCCTTAATAATGTTAGTCCCTACAGGGTATATTTCATATCTGACCCATTAGGCATTTTTGTATTTCTAATGTTGATACAAAAATATTTGAATATTTTATTTTTTCCAAAGTGTCAGTCACATCTGCTGTCGGCCCTGGGATATGTAGCTCATAGGATTGTCCCAGGAAATAAAGTCATGTTCTGTCCCTAGGTGAAAAACTGTTGGAGATGGGAAACAAAATGTTCCTCCAAAACCATCTGGAGGTTCTGGTTTTCCAGAGTCAAGCTTAACTCAGATAAGGCAATAGGCGAGACATTACTACATTTGAATGTAGAACCGAGGTTTATTACAGTTCGAGGCAGTTCGAAAGAAGCAGTTTGGTTTGCACTTAATTTTATCCAGTGAGTATTTTTTATGACTAGCTCAAAACCCGATTCCATCATATGATGGGGGCAGAATTCTAGTTACAAAATGCTTTTGTCCTGTTTTGTGCTTTGCTCTATTACATGAACAATTTTAATTATATTTCCTTACATCTATTCCATAGTTACACTACAAATCTAGGGTAAGACGTCCTTCTTATAAATTCAACCATAGAATATAAAGTCAAATGGGATTGTTGTGATCCCTTTTTCTTACTTCCTGCATAAAATAGGCCGCCTTCATCTTTGATTCAGGTTCTGTAAATCTTGTTACAATGCCATGCCCATTACAAGCTGATGGTTCTTGCATCTAACGTGTAACATAGGGTGTACCTGGTCATTCTCTTGCTATAATAATGGTATGACAGCTTAGAGAGCTGTTAAGACTCATGATTTTCCCTGCTTATATGAGCTGGGCAGGTATCAAAATTAAAATCACGTTCTAGTCACCCAGATAGGCTAGTCTCTTGCTATTACATTTCTAGTTACTATGTTCATCTTCCAGTTTTCTTCCTATGCCCAAAAGGTTCGTATGGAAAGGAATTTGCGTCTAAGCAGAAAGTGGACTGAGATTCAAAGAGGAAATGCCAAATAATGTACCCTTCCTAATTTGCATAATGCAAATATTTGAAAAGTGGGGGAAATACTAAATTAGCAGGAGGTTTACTGGAGGAGTGCAAGATAATGTTAGACTGCAAGCAGTGACAATGAACAATAACTTAGAGAGGCTGGGAGTAACACATTGATAAGTAAGGATTACCTGGGTAATTAAAAGCAACTTAATTACCTAGTTTTTAAAATCTTATGCCTCCTAGAGTTTCAGGCAGCCTCTTCATGTTTTGTCTGCCTGGATGGGATACTCGGATGCCATATTTTTAGAATAGAAAAACCTACTCGTAACAGTAAAGTTATGTGACTTGATTTCCCACTTCATCAAACTTGTGCTTTTCATGAGCCATGTGCAAGCAATTCAGAGGCTGTGGCTCATCTGCGATGGGCCAGTAACAAACAGAACATGCAAGGATGTAGCTGCTTTGCATTGGGGGCATTGAGCATCAGCTCAATGACATGAGAATTTAAAATCAGGCCATATGCACCAGCAAAGCTTAAAGGCGACGGCAGTTGGTGTAATGTAACTGTTCTTATTGACCCGTTTGTGTTGACATGTACAGATAATTTCCGTTGAATGCTTTCCATTTAGATTTGATCTTGTTGGGTTCCCTTCAAGTGATAGGGCATAAGGTGTGATAAACGACACTGGTCGCAGGGGAAAGTGTAAGGCTCTGAGTATGGGCAGGCAAGTGAGTGACCGAAAGAGGCTAAGGTATGTACTATGCTGGCTGTTCAGTGAGTACATGCTTTTTCTGTAGTTTGTTCCTCTCCCACTGAGAGACCCATTGCCTGTATGTGCTACAGGGCAAATAAATGCATGCAGGCTTCTAGAACAGTGTGCTTGACCCTGTGAGTTGACTGCCTGACTCACTTCATGGTCCTTTACACAGCACAACTGAATTGGCCCCACAGGGCCTGGTTTTCCTTCCAGTTATGTAGACTTTGCAGTTGAATTTGATCCGCTTTGACTAGGCTTGCACCCAAGTACTGAAGCGGGAATTGGAGTCTGATGCAGTGTCTACATGACAGACCTCTGTGCAGCTCTGCTTGTGCACGGTGTGAAGAAAGCTCGTCTCTGCCTGGCCTTGCAGCACCAACAGAAACCTCTGGAGCTCTAGTAGTGTACCATATTTTATTCAGGTTTATGGTAGCTTTTTAAATAAATTTAAACAAAACTACAAGAAGTTCTCTTAGCTGTATTACAAATGAGTAGTCTTCCTATGCTAATAAATTATTTCTAATGAACACAGAGCAAAAATTTTAAGGTATACTTTAAAAAAATTGCAAGTGGATTTGTATTACGTGACTTACCTGCAAGTCAAGAATTGAGCTTGACCCAACACATTGTTCCCATCCTCTGTTCTTATGATGTTATTTTACTGCAAGCTTAATTCCAGACTGGTTAATGAATTGGAGTATGTCAAAAGTAATTTTAGGTTAATGCACCGGGATTGAACTACATAATATTGCATAGCCTTTGTGTAGCAGTCTGAATAGAAGCCTGTTAAGTGCTCTAAAACTTGGTGCATCCCTAGATGCTGTAAACTGATCGAGGTTGAAAATGGGGTGGACAGCTTTTAAAAAGAGGATTCTGAACACTTCTTTATTTAGCCTAGAAATGGAACTGTCATAGCCCTTTTTTATGCTGTTGGAACAACCACTGGTGTTTCTGTAAAGCCTTTATATGAGGATCTTGTCTTTTACAAAAGCAAATTTTGTTATTGCTACTTGGAAACACAGAAAACAGATACAGCAAGGTACCGTTGTTGTAAATAGTTGTAAGATAAATGGCTGGATTAATCAAGCATGCATCAAGCATACAAGGCCAAAGCTAATGAGCACATCATGAAATAGATAAGTACTAGCAGAAGCCAGACAAGGACAACCAAAACTGTGGCAAACGGCAGTGATGAGCCAATTTGTGACCATATAAGGAGAAGGGCCCAAAGGTTCGAGAAAAGTTCACCTCCTGCAGAGACCACGAGAGACCATGAGAGACCACGAGAGACCATCTAAGACACCTGTAGATGCTCCTAAGGACTCAAAACGCATGCGTGAAAGGCTATGCAAATATTATAATTAGTTCTGAGAAATATAATGAATATGTATGATTATTCCAAGAAATTATAATGAATATGTATATTGAAGAGCCATGTAAGGGATGGTTGATGCAACGTACGGTGTGCATGCTAGGCGGAGAGATCCCCCATGCACGGGGCCGAATAAAGTAATGCCCACTCTTTAATACACCCAGTGTTAAGGAGTTTTATTCCTGATTTTCAGTGACACCATGACCTCATTCCTATCTGTAGAATGTAATTTTGATTCTGGATTAAAATATCCCAAATTCAGATGTTTCCATCCAGATCTGAACTCTATAACCTGAATTCATCACTGTATTGGGTTTGTGTGGCAAGGTTTTGGTAGTGGGGGGGCTACAGGCGTGGCTTGTGTGAGAAGCTGCTAGAAGTTTCTCCTGTGTCTGATAGAGCCAATGCCAGCTGGCTCCAACGGACCCGCCAGACGGACCCGCTGCTGGCCAAGGCCGAGCCCATCAGCGACAGTGCTAGCGCCTCTGGGATAATACATTTAAGAAGGGGGGGAAAAACTGCGCAACTGCAGCCGGAGAGAGGAGTGAGAATATGTGAGAGAAACAGCCCTGCAGACACTGAGGTCAGTGAAGAAGGAGGGGGAGGAGGTGCTCCAGGCACCGGAGCAGAGATTCCTCTGCAGCCCATGGTGAAGACCATGGTGAGGCAGGCTGTCCCCCTGCAGCCCATGGAGGTCCACAGTGGAGCAGACATGCACCTGCAGCCTGTGGAGGACCCCACGGCAGAGCAGGTGCCCAAAGGAGGCTGTGATTCCATGGGAAGCCCGCACTGGAGCAGGGTCCTGGCAGGACCTGTGACCCCATGGAGAGAGGAGCCTGCACCGGAGCAGGGTCTTGGCAGGACCTGTAACCCCATGGAGAGAGAAGCCCATGCTGGAGCAGGTTTGCTGGCAGGACTTGTGACCCCATGGGGGACCCACGCTGGAGCAGTCTGTTCCTGAAGGACTGCACCCCGTGG
>NW_008794173.1:3691839-3694765 GCF_000699145.1 Aptenodytes forsteri | reverse complement strand
TCTGTTTTGTTCGTGACGGGCATTGGTGAATTATCTCTCCCTGTCCTTATCTCAACCCATGAGCCTTTCGTTGTATTTTCTCTCTTCTCTCCAGCTGAGGAGGGCAGTGATAGGGCGGCTTTGGTGGGCACCAGCGCCCAGCCAGGGTCAACCCACCACAATCACAAAGTCCAGCGTCAGTTGCTCACCTCAGACCATCTTTCAGTTCACTGATACTCTACACTTCAAGGCACACAGTGTGCATAATGCTCTCAAGCCAGCCTCATTTCCTGGTTCTCATACACACAGTTAAAATGGAAGACAGAAAAAAAGAGCAGAAAACAAGGACTTCCTCCATTCTTGCATTTCTTTTTTTCCCAGCCTGATTTGTGCTTCTAGGCAGATTGTGAATATTCAGCTCACACAGTACAGCCAAAGCAGAGCCTACACCCAGCAGTCTCTTGAAAATGAAGAGAATATGCTCTATACAAGTCTACTTCACGGTCTGTTCCCTGAACCAGCTCATGTGGCCTGAATAACTCAAAGGCCTGCAGTTTCCACATTTCAGCTGTATCCCAGTGGTAGCTGCAGTTTAGTGGATAAAAAGTTCTTAGGTATTTCAGCTGAAGTTTGCAAAGAACTTTGTGGGGAAAAAATGATGCAGAAATGTATTCGTGAATTAATAGTAGTCAGGTTTGTTTATTGATTTCTAACTGACCCGAATCTCTCCATGTTTCCTGAATCCATCTTAGCACTAAATTGGGTTGAATAAAACCCCATTTTTACTAACCCACCCTTGTCTGTGTCTGTAATTCAGTGTTACAAGCTTAGCTCCTTACATAGCCTTTACGTGAACATGAAGTGTGAGACAGAAAAAATGTTTAGACGGCAAGAGCAGCCGCTAACATGACATTGCAAACAGGCAATGAAAGTCCCTGTGGTCCCAGACAAGGATGAACACAATCACTCTGAACGATGCAGTTCTGTTGGATATGTTTATAAGAGTTCAGACTAATGAGTTGTGAGTTAACGTGATTAATTGTCACTGGTCATGATGTAGCTGAGTACTGCATCAGAGGAGCAGTATGAACTCTAGGGACAGAAGTATGAACAGTGCCTACCCACTCCTTTCCCCTAGAGAGAGAGACGACTTGATTAACTAGTCTGAGCCAGATGCTGTGATTTATTCCATCTGAAGATCTGGCCCATGTGGAACCCCGTAACCTCTGCTATGATACAGTTGTGTTGTGTGCCCCCCCCCCAAATGAGTGACCTGCTCTCAAAGGTTTCATTAGTCCACCACCTCCTCAGTTCAGGCATTCTTCCCATTTTATCTAACAGAAGGATTAAACCATTTCTCTCTTGATTCTCAGACATGAGTGCAATGCAACAATGTTTGAGTTAAAAATGCAAAACCAAGGTAAAGTGCAGTAGCAGTGTGAAATAAAAATGGTGGAAATGACCAGAATGGCTATAGATCAGATAGTAGCTTGTTTTTTTACAGGAAATAATACTTGCATCCGCTTCAAGTCCAGGGTACAGTTCTGTAGTACGCAATAAAGGACCAATATGAAATTCTAGCCCAGACACTAGATATGAAACATAGGTTTCAGCCCTAATTTGAGTGTGCGCGTTTCCTGGAAGTTGTCAGTATGTGCAGTTCTGGTCTGACCCTTTTTTCTTTTTTTTTGTGTGTGTGTGTCTTCATAATACCCATTGTGTGCAATAATAGTGTCTTTCTGCTGCAGATTAGTCATGCCAGAAAGAGCTATGGAGCTTGCCTATCTGTTTCCAGAGGTCTGTCATGTAGACATACCCTGGGCAGCTATATCCCAACACTTTGATTCTTCTTTGTTCTTCAAAGAAATAAAACTGGATTTTGTCAACAGTTAAAAAAATGGTTCTGTATCACCCAATTGAACGATGGAAGCTCTAAGCTAACAGGAAAAACGAAGAGGCGTCACGTGACATAAGTGTTGTGAATTCTATATATGTTGGCATTGTTCTTGATGATCTTCAGGGGCATAGATTAAAAAGTGAAGTATACCCCCTGGAAGTGATCTGTCCAGAAATGACAGTGATGGATGTTTCATGTTTGGTCAAAGAAGGCTTTGGATTTTGAGTAGTCTTACATGCTGTAGTTGGTCACTTCAGAAGAAGAGCTAGAGGGAATTTCCCCAGCAACTCCTTAAGAGGTCTACTGGTCTCTACAAAGGCTGTTCACAGCAGAAGGAAGTTGTCATCCACCCATGTAATTAGGTTCGAGCCTGCTAGAAGAGGATTTCCAGCACACCCAACCTGCAAACTTGCCTGTGGTTAAAAATCATGATTATAAGCTTTGCAATACTTCTACGGACACTAAAACGACAACAGCAAAATGCAATATTTTTCTGTCTTTATAACTTTTGCTTCCTCAGTGAGGATATCTTTGTGTGGGAGACCTCCAGCATGCTTGGGTTTTGGGCAGGCTACTGCCCAGGCTCCCAACTTGCAGAAAAGCACCTAGATACGTGAGTCCACTCATTTTCCTACTGCACCTCCCTGACTGACAGAACAGAGAAAGGACAGAGGAAAGCTGTATCTGCAGTGTTCCCGGTTATCATCCTCGCCCGGCTGCCTTAGCTTGGACAGTCCAGAGGTCGTCTAAGTATTCGCAAAAGTGGCATAATTTGCCTGCGTATTTCTCCTTCCTTCCTACGTGAGGTCCCCGAAGAGTTGCTCCCGGCGCATCGCGCAGCAGGGATCAGGAGCGTGCGTGCCCAGCGGGGTCACGGAGAAGAGCGGGCACAGGGAGAACCTTGGCAGATTCCCTTAGGCAGATCCTCCTCGGCTCTGGCCTCGAAGGAGCTGACCGCGGAGGCAGCGAGGGAAACGGTCGCGCGTGGCCGACGCCGCGGCCCCGCGCCCATCCCAGGGTGGTAACCGCTGTGGCCAGCCCGGGGACGCG
>NW_008794173.1:3688616-3691709 GCF_000699145.1 Aptenodytes forsteri | reverse complement strand
TGCCGCGTGCCGCGCGGGGCGGGGGGGGCGGAGCTGTTGGGGCGGGACGGGCGGGCTTGCCGTCCTCAGCCGGAGCTTGAAACGCGTGTGCGCAAAAACTTGGGCTGTTTTCCTGAGCGGGTTCGGTGACCTAGTAAAACAGGCGATAATGATAACCTCCGTGTGCGCACCCTGCCCTGTTTTCAGGCTATGTAGTATGCAGCATACACGTGCGTACGTCTGCACTCTGGGTTTGATTACTGGGCACATCCTGGACTTACGTAGTGGAAGTACGCATCCACGGGCTGTGGGGTACACATCCACTGGCTGTGCAGGTGTTACCAGCTCATTATGAATGTGAATTGCTGGGTCTGAAATATCAAAAGGGCCCTCAGGTGTGTTATATATTTTGGGAGCACACATAGAATTTATTCTGCCTGAACACCAGCAGTGAGCAAGTCAGGCCAACATCACAGCCTTTGTATGTTGCTCCAAGGCTTGGCTTTCTCATGTGTATCATGACACTCGAGGACCACACACTCGCTGGTGACAGCTCTGCAGCACTGCTACCGTGAGCTCTTCAGCCAGTGGCTACTGCATCGTGGTGTGGTCCAGCCTGTCAGCTCCTGCAGGGTGAAACCACTGGGCGGCAGGGGCAGGAGGGCAAGAGGAGCTGCTGGACTGCAGGGCCCAGCGAGGCAGTGGGGAGCTGTGCCTCATGCCGCCCTCGGCACTCGGCCAGCCCTCGCCCCCATGTGTGCAGGGGAGCTCTGGGAGGGAAGAGCCAGTGGGTACTCCTGTGCGCAGGACCCCAGGACGGCCACAGACCTGGAGCAATGCTGGACTGGGCATGAGCTGATGAGGTAGGCCCCTTTGTCAGCCCAGTTGCAGTGGGATGACGGGAGCAGGAGGTGGCACTGCTGGGTAAAAAAAGTAGATTTCACATGGTCGGTTTGTTATGCTCGCACTCTTCTTGCA
Source organism: Aptenodytes forsteri (assembly GCF_000699145.1). Classification (NCBI taxonomy): domain Eukaryota; kingdom Metazoa; phylum Chordata; class Aves; order Sphenisciformes; family Spheniscidae; genus Aptenodytes; species Aptenodytes forsteri. The sequence continues at coordinate 3,690,752 of NW_008794173.1, read as the reverse complement.
GCAGCTATGCCTTACCAAGGGAAAAAACTGTCCAGGGTTTCATTCTAGTTCTCTGAAGACCGCTGGGAATCAGTGGCGATCCATTCACGAAATAAGGAAATGTACAGGCATACACAGCAAGGTGTAGTTCAGAACAGCTGTGGGGCCCAGACCCAGCTGGAAAGCAGCTTGGCAGAGAAGGACCTGGGGGTCCTGGTGGACACCAAATTGAACATGAGCCAGCAACATCCCCTTGCCGCAATGAAGGCTAATGGTATCCTGGGCTGCATTAGGCAAAGCGTTGCCAGCAGGTCGAGGGAGGGCATCCTTCCCCTCTACTTGGCACAGGTGAGGCCACACCTGGAGTGCTGTGTCCAGTGCTGGGCTCCCCAGTACAAGAGAGACATGGACATACTGGAGAGAGTCCAACAAAGGGCCACGAAGATGATGAAGGGACTGGAGTACCTCACAGCTGAGGATGAGGCTGAGAGAGCTGGGACTGTTCAGCCTGGAGAAGAGAAGGCTCGGGGGGGGATCTCATCAATGTGTATAACTACCTGAAGGGAGGGTACAAAGAAGATGGAGCCAGGCTCTTCCCAGTGGTGCCCAGTGACTGGACCAGAGGCAGTGGGCACAAACTGAAACACAGGAGGTTCTCTCAAACATCAGGAAACACTTTTTCACTCTGCAGGTGACTGAGCACTGGCACAGGTTGCCCAGGGAGGTTGTGGCGTCTCCATCCTTGGCGATATTCAAAAGCCACCTGGCCTCGGTCCTGGGCAGCTGGCTCCAGGTGTCCCTGCCTGAGCAGGCAGGTTGGACCAGATGACCTCCAGAGGTCCCTTCCAACCTCAGCCATTCTGTGATTCTGTGAAACACACCTTTTACAATTTTAGGTACAGAAAGGGTCTGATACTGATGAGTGCTGAGACCTTTCTGCTTCAACAAGAAGCGCTAAAACTTGGCACCTACAGAACCAGACCTAAAAAAAGGAGGTTCATTCAGACTACAAATGCCTTTGCCCTGTTTAGCTGAGAGTCTTGGCTGTTGCCAGCCTGTGCTATATACATTTCGGCCTGGGTCAGGCTCTGAGTGGGAGGGGGAATGACTTTCCATGAAAGCTGCTGTGGTATTGATTCCTGAGCTGAGCACTGAAGGGCTGAAGAACCCCAGCAAAGTGCTGAAATGACAAGGAGCTGAGGGAGTTCAGCACAACCTGGATCAGGCTCTCAGTAGCAGAAAGTCACTTGGCAGTGTCCTTCCTTGCCTTTGCTACTGTGAAATGCTTGAACAAATGTAAACAGTTTGCAAAGCAAGAAAATAATGTCTCATTTGTAAGCCAAAGCAAATAATAAAAGGAGAGTCTGTCCCAGAGATACTGCATTTGGTCTTCTCCGGCAAACACCACAGAACATCATCAATTTGGAATTAACACATTTCCCTCTGGTTCCCCTGCTATGGAGTGGGACAGGATACCAAGGGAGGGGGAATGGTGGGAGTACCACAGGAGCTGTTGTGCTGGTGAAATAGAGATTGGGAACTAGACCCAGCCACTGAAAAGAAAAAGGGAGACAAATTTTAGGCCCTACCAAAATCTCCTGTTTTATCTTTCATCCTAAGAGTGCCTTTCCAAATCCTGCACCCAGTGGTCACAGGTTCTCAAAAGCTCTTTCTTTTTGTCCCTATCTTATCTTGGCCAGGCACTGATTTGCCTAATTCTAGTTGAGCTGCCATCTAATCAGTGTTGCATGTTAATCCCACAATATTACCTCCTTCCAGGAGGTAAGAAGGAAGATACTGTAGCCAACACCCTGCTGTGAAAAAAAACTGATGTAGATGCAGAGTAGCTTGCTTTCTTGCAGTATATGTTGAACAGAGCCTTTCACACTTAAAGAATCACACCCAAGCTGTTTAACCAGATTCACGCAAGAGTCACTACAGGTTGTTCAGGAGCACAGCTCTCTCTGGGGCTGAAGCAGCAGTCAGAGAAAGGGCTCATAGAATCATAGAATCATTGAGGTTGGAAAAGACCTCTAAGATCATCGAGTCCAACTATCAACCCAACACCACCACCCACTAAACCATGTCCCTAAGTGCCTCATCTACTCGTCTTTTAAATACCTCCAGGGATGGGGACTCAACCACTTCCCTGGGCAG
>NW_008794173.1:3672961-3687094 GCF_000699145.1 Aptenodytes forsteri | reverse complement strand
CTCAGCCTTTTCCTCATCCTCGGTGACAATGTTCCCCCCTGCATCCAATAAAGGATGGAGATTCTCCTTGGCTCTCTTCTTGTCATTAATATATTTGTAAAAGCTTTTTTTGTTGTCTTTAACGACAGTGGCCAGATTGTGTTCTAGCTGGGCTTTTGCCTTTCTCATTTCTTCTCTGCACGACCTAACGAGATCCCTGTACTCTTCAACGAGATCCCTGTACTCTTCAATGGTATTCTGTAAAACAGCATGAGGCACAAATTTTAGCCTAGCTGCTCGAGCCTAACTTCTAATCGTACAGCAATGCCATCATTTCATTAATGTGTAGAAGTAGCAGGTAAGATCTTTGTTTCATGGTCTTAGTGTGAATTAATGTACCAGCCCTATCTCAGTTTGAGGCAGATCAACCTGAACTGGAAAATGTGGTGCTGGCACATTTGGATTTATCAGACTTGTTACATTGCACTGTGCTGAAAATGATGGCAATGCAGTAGCTGTATTATTTGCAGGTCAGCTGTCCTTGCCGTGTGGGTAGCCATGGCAATAAAGAGTGGAGGTGGCTGCAGGACAGAAGATGGTAACCTGTGTACATTGTTCATGGTCTCAGTGATTAGCTGAGAAAGTCCTGTTACATTTAGCAGCTTCCACACTATGTGCAGAGATTGTGATTGGATACCAAGGGAAAAAGTACAGCACAAGCATTAATTATGCTCAGTTGCTTTTTTTCAAACTGAACAGAGCAGATAGCAGCTAAGCTGGGGATTCCCAGTTGAGCAGGCTCCTTTATCTTCTGCCACTTGCTTGCAGGTACAAGGAATTCACCAAGGAGAAGTCTGGGAAGACAAACCTGCCAAGGTGCCAGCATTGCCTCCCTAACATGCCAGTCTGCATACCTGCCATTGCTCCAGAAGACTGAAAAACGAGGTGACGAGTCTTTAAACCAGACGAAGATTAACAGGAAAAACCACTCTTGCCCTCTCCTATGTAGTGTTGGAAGCATGGAGCAGTCTTTCTCTTAGTGCTACCAACAGAGCCTTCATCCCAAAAAGGAAGTCAGGAAGAGATATGGTCCAACCCCATAGACCCCCATTGGTCTTTTGGTACCAGGACTGTTACAGGGAAAACATTCCCTGAAAGTATGCAAGAGCAGTACATTTCCTCCATGTCTTAGAGGATAGGGAATGTTACTAATTTTCATTGCTTTTTATGATGGGTATTAATCCCTTCAGAGCATCCCTTCCTTGTTATTAGCCCAATACTCGGGCTTTTATCACCTGTTTCCCCAAACAATGCTACCTACGTACTCCAGAGCCATTACCTTGTACCAAATGTGTTTTGCTGTTCTCCTTCCTTCCCCATCCCTTGAAATGTGCCAACCCTGTTACACACTGCCTGAGCTCTGCTTGTGGGAAAGTGGTTTGGGACATTTGCAGGCCATCTTTGCCTTGTGAAATGGTCGCTCACATATCCCCAGTCCCTATTTGGTTGGTGTCAATATCTATGGGAGTCTTGCCTTTACTTTGCTTAGCTACTGAATCTGGAGATGGCCCCAAACAGGGCCTTTTGGGGTAACAAAAGGACTTTTTTAAATTGATGAGTAGAGCTTAAGATTTTGCTATTCCAGCATCAGAACTTACTAATACTGGTGGTTTCATTTGCAATAGCTACAATGTTTGCTTGCTGAGCATCAGACAGAGAGTGGATCTGTATTTTTAATCATTGATATTAGTGATTTTACTTTCAGTGTAGGAGCTTTAATGTAGGTCTTGATTGCTCACAGGAGGCAGAGCACTTTGAAAATCAAAGTGCATTACTTTTCACCATATTGTTACATTACACCATTATCTAGAGAATGAGGTGAGCCATTCAGGAAACTGTTTGTAAAGCTACTGGCCTGACAAAATTGAGCAGCGCTTCACCAGCATTAAGAATAGAGGGTAAGCATGCACACATTAAGAGAAGGTTTCCTTTGTCTCCTCCCCTCCCTCATTCCTACTGATCTGGAAGAGAATGTGATAACGCAGAAATGAACTGTCGTCCTTATTCTGTGGGGCCAATAGTGATTTGAGCCTAACAGTCCATTGGTTTATTGTTATAATTCTATTGAAGCCAGAGAAACACACCAGCAGAGAAAGTAGCCCAGTAACTCATTGCTCTGTCGTCATCCTCTAATGGAAAGGACACAGAAAAACTTTCTTGAAAAATTCCACAAGTTTTCTTAAGTACTTAGCTGGTTATTTGATATCCTCTCTGCTTTTTTAGTGAATGGCAAGTGGATGATACTTTGCACATCCATAAGCCACAGGCATCAGTGTTTGTGAAAGGCTCAAACTTACCTTCAGCTCAACATCATCTGTTTTAATACAGCATCTCCATCTGCAGAGGGGGTTGATCATATTTATCTAGCTCAAGAGCAATGATATGAGGCTGACTTGCTTGGAAATGCCACATGGAAAGGCTACATTTTTATTACTATTTGCATTAATTACTTTTATTAACTTCCTCAGCTGGATTGGAGCACTTACAAGAGATAGAGCACTTTGCAAATGAAAGTACATTATTTTTCATCATATTATTGCATTACACCATTATCTAGAGAGTAAAGTGCACCCTTCAAGTTATAACAAGCTGTAATTTCATTAAAGGCTCCCTAGGATTTCTGGACCACAAGAGCAAAGCTGCAGCAATTTAGTCACAGGAGCCAGAAAATCAAATTATAACCCCTTTAATACCCAACTGGGGATATGCTATTGCTCTGATATACCCCAGGTTGGATTAAGTGTTTCTGATACGCTGAAACTGGATGGATTGTAACTTTTAAGGACATTTCAAGCTATAGTAACCATTCAGAGCCAACCTTGGCATCACTGTCCTTTCCTGCTCCTTTGACATAGAGGTCAGGGCCAAGAGTCTGTTTGGCAATGAAAGGTGTGTTTTTTCCTGCTCCTTGGGAGGCTGTGCTCTACTTTGTGAGCCATGAGGAACAAAAGTGAAGAAGTACCTAGAGAAAATGTTTTCTGCAACTGAAGGTAGCTGCTGACTTCAAGACCTATGGAAGCAAGCCACTTGCTGGCAGAGTTTATGTGAAGTCTGCTTACAACACAGTGAAACAATCTCATTGCTCTACAAGGAATGCTTTACATTTTGCAGCACTCTGCTTTGCTTTCTTGCTAGTGTTGTAGCTGGGTGCATCTCACTCTCACTATGGTCTGTGGATGACTTGTGTGCGCTGATGGGTGTGAGATGCAATGCTCAGCTCAGTCGGAAACAGAGAAATGTTATGATACCTGGAGCTTGGTTTGAACTCATTGCTGTAACATAAGCAGCTGGCTCACTGGTACAGTAATATGGCATGGCTCTATCTGCATATCAGCATTAGAATAATTCCTGTCTGGGGTTTTGTAAGTTGTTCATACATGTACCTGGGACTAAGTGAGCCCCTGATCAGGAACCACTCTTGGAGAATTTCAAAGCAAAGCACTGTTACCATTCTTGGACTTCTGGGATTTAGCCTGAAAAGATTCCCATTGAAGCACTTTACTTCCTGCTGATTCTTGGCCCTAAAGTCATTCTAGCCTTTTGTGATTTGGAAGTTTTAATAAAAATGACTCCATTGTGTTGGCCCTGGAGGGAAGGGGGGCCCAAGAAAGCTGGTTAATATTCAAGGATCACCTCCTCCAAGCTCAAGAGTGTTCCATCCCAATGAATATGAAGTCAAGCAAAAATGCCAGGAGGCCTGTGTGGATGAACAAAGAGCTCCTAGCCAAACTCAAACACAGAAAGGAAGCATACAGAGAGGCTGGAAGCAAGAACAGGTAACCTGGGAGGAATACAGAAACATTGTCTGAGCATCCAGGGACGAAGTTAGGAAAGCTAAAGCCCAAATGGCCATGGATGTCAAAGACAACAAGAGGGGCTTCTGTAAGTACACAGGAGACAAAAGGAAGACTAGGGAAAATGTGGGCCCATTGTTCAATGAAACATGGGTCCTGGTTACACAGGACCTGGAAAAGGCTCAAGTACTGAATGCCTAATTGCCTCAGTCTTTACTAGCAAGACTGACCTTTAGGAATCCCAGGTCCGAGAGACCAGGGGGAAAGGCTGGAACAAGGAAGATGTACCCTTGGTGGAAGAAGATCAGGTCAGGGAATACTTAAGCAAACTGGACCGTAAGTCCACGGGCCCTGATAGGATGCACCCAGGAGTGCTGAGGAAGCTGGCAGATGTCATTGCAAGGCCACTCTCGATAATCTTTGATCAATCATGGTGACTGAGAGCAGTGCCTGAAGGCTGGAGGAAAGCAAATGTCACTCCTATTTTCAAGAAGGGCAAGGAGGTGGGTCCAGGCAATTACAAGCTGGTCAGCCTCACCTTGATCCCTGGCAATGTGATGGAGCAGCTAATCCTGCAAACCATTTTCAGGCACAGTAAGGACAAGAAAATCATCAGGAGTAGTCATCATGGCTTCATCAAGGGGAAGTCATGCTTGACCGCCTTGATGAACTTGTACAATGAAATGACTGGCCTGGTAGACGAGGGAAGGGCAGTGGATATTGTCTACCTGGACTTCAGTAAGGCCTTTGACACTGTCTCCCATAAGATCCTTGTAGACATGCTGTAGATGTATGGGCTGGGTAAGCTGTCAGTGATGTGGATTGATAACTGACTGAATGGCCAGGCCCAGAAGGTGGTGATCAGCATCACGAAGTCTAGTTGGAGGCCAGTAACTAGTAGTGTACCCTAGGGGTCAATACTGGGACCAGTCCTGTTTAACATCTGCATTAATGATCTGGATGATCTCCATCCTTGGAGATATTAAAAAATTATCTGGACATGGTCCTGAACAGCTGGCTGTAGGTGACCCTGCTTGAGCAGGGAGTTGGACCAGATGACCTCCAGAGGTCTCTTCCAACTGCAACCATTCTGTGATTCTGTGTTATTAAGGAAATTTCTTTAATTCCAGCCACTGGCTTTTGAGAAAAACAAGCTTTACATTTTACCCCTCTTAAATTGCTTCCAGTGGTGATTATTTTATTAGGTCACTTCCTGTTTTAATTTCTATCTCTGTTATGCTGCAGCTCATGAGACTTTCCTTCTGCTGTAAAGCAACATGATTTCACTGGGCTTTTGTTTAACAGATGCCTTGCAGGCTTTTTTTAATGACACTAACTGGGACTTTGTTTATCATGTGGGTATCACACGCCTCCTAGATGTTAGCCATTGCTAAACACAAGAGGGGAAATAGGATGTGAATCTTTTAAACTAATATTTTCCAGTAGAGATACCCCTTTGATCTTTAATTATTTTACCACACATACAGAACATCTTTAAGAAGTCTAATTAATTTTTGATTCCTTCAGCTTCTTCAAACTTCTGCAACCCTTTCTAAGTGAACAGTCTGAGTATTGCAGTTTCTGTCTCAGCAGAACTACTGGCCAGTATAGAAAGAGTCCCCAGATTTCTCATGCAGAGACTGAGCCAGACAAAATCAGTCATAACAACCACCTCCTCTGCATCAGCCCAGTACATAACAGAGCAGGCAGGATACAGAGCGCTTTCTGGGAGGTCCTAGAACTTTGTGGAGCAAGTTCTTAGTTACATTCATCAGTAGACAGTTTTTCATCTCTCTCAAGTTACTTCTGTTGTAATGTTACTTCTGTAATGAGTGAAAGGCTCAACTGATACCTGTAAAATACTTTGGCTTCGTGCTCTGCCAGCGTAAGTGTCTCCAAAAGCTGCAAAGGCAAGGTAAACTGTGAAGGGTTCATCTGGGTTTTGGCTGGTGAAGGTAAATACTGAAGGGAGTCTGCAGAAAGATGCAGCACTCATTTCATCCTGTCTCCTGGGAGGGATGCTCATCCCGTGTCCAGCCTCATTTTTTTTTTCTCTCCAAGGGAGGGTCTTCCCATTAGGCAGTCTTTGCTTCAGAAATCCAGCCTCTGCCTTGGTAATTTAGAGGTAATAAATCTAAGTAACGAAGAAGCCATAATTATGCACCATAGGGTACGCATACAGCACATGCTAGCAGGATTTATGAGCCAGAGTGTTTGGAGACCTTAAATGTTACATAAGTCCCACCCAATTCAGGGGAGATGCCTTTTTTGGCTCCCCTCTCCACAGTGCCTTCTACACATGCAAAGCCACTTGGAAATCAGACTTCATTTACAGCATTTGCAGCATGCCCTGCAATCTCTCGAGCATGAAAAACAAGATGTTGCCCAGCTATGCTCCATTCTTTTCTGCAGGGTTTTCTGCTTTATTAACAAGAAGTTTCAAAGCAAGGAGTGTTTCTTCTGCTCTGTGCCTTTTCCCCACATGTAGCATTGCAGCGTTATCACTGCTGTGCCTGTCCTCAGCACAGGCCCTCCATGGGAGGGCAAGGCAATAGAGGTTCAGTGGACCTCTGGGGGGGAAAATGTGTCCCACACAACATATTAGCCGGCCCAAACACAGGGGTGTTTCCCAGCGTCACCTCACTAACGCTGTCAGTTCCCCAGCAGTACAGCCTGCCGCATGGCAGGGGATGCACTGTGTCACATGCTGGAGCATGGGCTTTCCCCAAACTCCTCACAGATAAACAACCCATCTCTAATTATTTTTCCTTGTTGGTCCCAATTTTGTTACATCTGTAGCCAAATATGGTGTTTCTGACACTGTTACATAGGTAATTTTGGCCTGATAAGATATTATTGATACATTGATGAAGATGGCCTTGCATCCCATCTCCCTTCTGACCCTATGGTCCATGCTGGTTATATTTAATTTCCATTATATGCTTTTTGGACAGAATTATCTTACTTTAGCCTTGATAAAGGCTTGATACCTACTACTAATTAAACACTGTCTGCATACCAGAGCAATGACATAACCCAGTTAGTGCTCACACCATAGTCCTGCCCTTGCACAGTTTTCATTGCACCTCTGGTCCCCATCAGAGGCCTTAGATAGCTTTGAAGCCTAATATTCCAGTGGACGCTCTTACTCACAATAGCATTGAGAAGTCATCACTCATAAACTGATTGGCACTATTGATTTGGTCCTGCAGTTTCAAAGCGATGTAGTAGTTTTGGTTACTTAACTCATGGTGCATAACAGGCCTTTGTGTTACAAAATTCTGTAAACCAAGTTCATAAAGGCTGTTTTATATTGCAAATCCCAAAATAGAGCCATCCAGAATCCCTAATAGCATTTGGAATTATACCAGATAAGCACATGGACTAACAGGATCCTTGTTGCAGTGTACCTGATATTGCATCCTTGAAAGCAAACAAAACTCCCTTCCCCGAAACTTGAGTTGCATAGGTATGAATTAGAGGTATAAATACTAGCTGCAAAATTCAATCCCAAGCAGTTTGAATCCAGTTTGCCCATAGCATTTCGTATCGGACATGTTAGACAAGTTCACTGTGTGGCTTCAAAGTCCACATCTGACTTAGAGTCCTAACTTCCTGGTGGTCTTTCCTAGGATTCAGTACTGCCCTAAACACTGATCTGAGATGACTCAGTCTCTACCTGAATTGGTATTTGGGTCTTGCTGTGTCACAGCTTCCAGTGGAATAGTCTCGGAGAACTTTATTTCCTATATTATCCAGTCGTTCCAGATTTACCCAATTAACAGGTGTCATTTTGCCATGAAAGCACTGACATCACATGTGTATTTGTGAAAATCCTCTTAGCGAACTCCTGAGCCCTGTCCTGCTTTCTATACTTCCAAGTTGATGGCCTGTTTTCAGTTAAGCCCTGCAGGCTAACTCTTTTTTTCCCCTTCCCCTTTTTTTAATGGTGACCTTTGCAGCTCAGCACTTTTTATTCCTGCCATGATAGCAAAAGCAATGTTGTTATGACTGCTGACATTTTTGTCAGAGCATGCCAATAAAGGTTAAAAGATATGCCAAAGCAGCTGCCATTGTGTTTGCAAGCAAGGCTCAATGTTCTGCTTTATTTCTTATTTTCAAAGAACGGATACAGTTTCTTCCTGCTCTTGGACAACTGCTGGTGTGGCTAGAATTTGTCAGAGAGCAATAACTTATTTAACCTGAACAGCTTTAATATTATTCTCCTGTCTTTCAGTATGCATTACCTCATTGCATATTTCAAATGTACATGCCTAATTTTGTGCTTGCATAGATGAGTTACTTGAATTATTCTTTATCCATGCAATATTATGCAATGAAGCTACATTCACTGCATGCATAAAAGAGGTTTGTGCCCATGCAACTGTACATACCCATCGCCATATGAGCCCCTAGAGCACAGACACTGGTCTGTGACCAGTCACCTGTTTAATAACAGAAAAGAAAAATGTAAAGATTGCTGCATCCAGGAGGCAAAGTCCAATTGAAATAATAGCAGGTAAGTCAGAGAAAAAGAACATACTTGCCAATTTTCAGGGCCTCGTTCTTACCTGGTTTTCTTTCTCATGTGAAAGACAGGAATTCAAGCCGTAAGTGCTTCCTCCTGCCATTTGGACAAGGCACTGAGTCTGACTTGACTCACAGGGAAGTGTCAGATGCTCAGTCATCCAGCATCTATTTTCCTAGACATCTCCAGTCCAAGTACCACTGCTTTCCTTGCTCAGCTTAGCAAACCTGACAAGACCACAGCCCAGAGTAGTCTGGCTGTGAAAGAGAAGCTGCTGAAGTCATTAGGAGCTCATTTATTTTCTGAAGATACCTACCTGTGTCTTACTTTTTTTTTCAGTGTTTTTCACTGGCATCTACCAAACAAGGGAATAAGGGAGGAAAGAGGGAGAAAGAGGAACTCAGATATTGTGGTGTCAGCCAAGTAAAAATTTTGGGATGATTGCATTACTTACTACAACAGAATAGTAGTGGTAGAGTAGAGTAGAGTAGTGTGTGGTCAAAGCCTGTAGGAAGAAACCTCATAGCCCAGCCCCATCTGTCATCATATCAGTTGCAGTGTTTCTCCCAGGGCCATCTCTCTGGATTTTTATCATCCTCCAGCTGATGGGTGCACCTTTTTCTTCAGGCTCTCCTTGGAAAGCCTTAACCAAGAGAGCAGCCTAGACTTACAGTCTGTGTCCTTTAGCGTCTCTTTCCATTTGCAACCTCTGGCGCAGTTCAGATCTTACAGTTTTGGCCAAGGCTTGTGTTTATTTATTTTTTCCCCCTGTGTTTTTGGCAAGGCCATTCTCTTCACATAAGTGGCTGTGATGCTGTTCCAGTGTGTGATTGAAATTGCATGCTTCAGTGTATAAATCAGCTAGATGAGGAAGAAAATGTGTACAGGGAGATTACTGCTGTGGCACTATCATATGATAGGCATATGAAATGAGAGTGTGACAGAGAGCACATCTTCCAGAGCTTTAGATCTCAGCCCATAAGGATGGCAAAATGCTCATGCTCATGCTTCAACAGAGGGTTACAGCAAATTCTGTGTTTCAACAATCAAATTTCATTGAATCATAGAATGGTTTGGGTTGGAAGGACCCCTTAAAGATCATCTAAGTCCACCCCCCCGCCATCATGCTTCAACAGAGGGTTACAGCAAATTCTGTGTTTCAACAATCAAATTTCATTGAATCATAGAATGGTTTGGGTTGGAAGGAACCCTTAAAGATCATCTAAGTCCAACCCCCCCGCCATGGGCAGGGACATCTTTCACTAGATCAGGTTGCTCAAAGCCCCATCCAACCTGACCTCGAAAACTTCCAATGATGGGGCATCCACAACTTCTCTGGGAAACCTGTTCCAGTGTCTCACCACCCTTGTAGTAAGAAATTTCTTTTACCCTTACTAGAAAAAAATTGATTTTTCCCTACATAAAATTCTGTATTAGTCATCTCTGTGTGAGCAGGGTAGCCCTTCAGTGGACTGGTTAAAGCACATGAGCTTTCATACTGTGTAGCACCCAAGGAAGTAGTGTGGCTAACGTTTACATATAGTCATACTGACTAGCGACTATAGGAACTGTATAGGAAGAGAAGCTCTGGCACCTGGCCCATGAGCACACACTGCCAGAAGGAAGATGCTGGGAGCTTGGGTGCACCCACACAAGGCTTAGGCAGCTGAAGGGCAGCTGTCTTACAACTCCCATCACCCATGGGGCATGTGACATCAGGATCTTCTCTGGGCCCTGGTCCAACTTGTCTGTGAGCCACTTGAGGCTGCAAGGACAGATGGTAGCAGACCAAATGGGGCATACTCTACTGAGCTCGCCCATACTGCAGGGGATGTGGTCTAAGCTTTGAGATGCTGGGGTCAGTCACTCTACAAATCTGGGAGTTAAACAACTTGAAAACTTCCTGCCTAACACTGAAGCCAGAAGGTTCACTGCACGTGGTGGCCAAACAGGCCCATGCTCAGCCGATGTTGAACTGCCTGGCATCCAAACCCTGTAAAGTAACCCCTTGCAAAACATTGGAAATTGTTTGCAACCCATTAAAAAAAATCCTTTTTTCTCCTCTCTTTTCCCAGTATCATTCCGAACCCTAACCCCAGACATCTGTTGGTACATGTCAAAGTAATAATTCCCTCATTGTGAGAGCACTGCAAAACTGAACTATATCACATGGATATTGGGAAACATCTGTAATGTAGCCATGTCTTCTGACGCTACGCAAGAAAGAATGAAATTGCCATGTGAATGTAAAGGGAATCAGATTTCAGGAGGATGGCAGTCACAAACAAACTTATGGTTGTTGCTATAAGGCCTCCCTGAGAGCTGATGCTGAATTACAAGGTACATTTTTTCCAGGTCAGATCAGCAAAGATTTTTCACCATTCAAACCAGAACTGCCCTCCTGAGCTTGTGTTTCTCTCTGTAACAAACTCCCAGGGTAGCTCATGTCCTTTATTCACCATTTCTGGCAGCATAGCTGATGCCTGCTGGTGCTTCTGAAATGGTATCCCAGCAGTCAGGCAGGGTTAGTTTCTATAGTGACTGGAGATTAAAGAACTAAGCTTTAATCTGAATGTAATTTATCAGTCCATTACATTCAATTCACCTGGTTATTTCATGTCCGTCTTCAAATCTGCTACTTGGTTTCTTCCCAGCAACTCCCTATTGAAAGAGCAAAAATTATACAAGGACAGGACCAAAAAAAAAAACCCATCTAGAGGCACAATGGTTCATATCTACAAGGCTGGGGACTCCCATCTTACTGAAGGGCCTGGCTAACAAACCGTCGTAAGAACTGACCAGGGTAGTGTAGGTAATGTTTTGAGGAAGGCATAGAAAGGTAAATCTAATCAGTCCGCAAGCTGGTTTTTTTCCCCACAGGAATCAAAATCAATAGAAGCACAAAGAGACCCTCCCCAGTTTCAGCCCCGTGCAAGCTATTTGCTCTGGTGTTTTAGCCCAGCTTTCATCTTCCTACATTCTATTTAGACCTACAGTCTGTCACAGGACTTTCCTGTGCAAATGAGCATTAAGAGCTGTGCTGAATGCCACCAGCTCAGGAAAATAACTGCTGTGCTTATTTTGCATTCACTTTGCATTGGCACAAGCCACTGTGTTGGACAGAGACCAGTGAGGCCCAAAATGTTTTCTCCTGTGCAAGCAGTGAACTGATTTTAAGTTGGCACATTGATCACCTGAAACTCTAGAGCTCTATTACAGTGATAGCTCAGGTAAGTGTCCAAAACAGAAGCCCCTGTAATAAGTGTTGGCTCCTGTCCGTAGATACATGTAGGTCTACAGATCTGGATTGTGCATGCACAAAAACATTGTGCTGTCTGGCTTTCAAAGGTACTGAGCTCCTTTGGCTTCAGTTGTTCTGAAAAAACGGAGAAGATGCTACAAAGCTATGATAGAAAAGCCATTCCCTGAATATCTATTTGTAGATTTGCAATGTTCCCCTCTTTGAATTAGTGAATGTAAAATATTTTTTGAAAATTAATTATACAGTACAAGATCAAATATGTAGAAATATATTGCAGAAAGTCCTATTAGAAGGTATATAAAGAAGGAATATAATTAATAAGCCAAAACATCAACACCCAGTACCTGCAGAGAGGGATAATTGTACTCTAATTCTTTCCTTGGCTACCTGGTTCATCACTTACATGTGTTGTCTAAAACCACACATTTCCTGTGAACTTTTGAATCTGATATTCTTAATCATGTTGTAGTTATTAGACTTATGTGTTTAAAGCCAAATTTAATGTCAACTGGAGATCTAACACTAACAATTTGTTACTTACTTGGATACTTGTTATTAATAAATAAAAAATTGAATTAATAAATATTTTGAAGATAAATGCCACCATGTATGCTGTTTGTTTACATTGTAGATGCTCTGAAGTTAGCCAATGGGATTCGGCCGGTCAGGTTCACTTGCTGCTTTTGGTCTGTTTCGCTTTCTGTTCTCATGTGCTGACACAAGATCCCAGCGCTTGGTTGTTCAGCTTTGAAAAGGAGGAGAGATGAAAAATGGTTTAAAGAGAAATTTTAAAAGATCTCTTACTAGTTCTGCAAAATGTTTTTTTAGGAGATAGATAGGGGAAGGAACAAAGTTCTCATCGGCTTTAAATAAACTGTCCTCGTTTCCTAGATCCTGCAAATCGTGCGACGCCCAGCCAGACCTTAGATGACCAATTGTTTATGAAAAGGCATAAGGCTTATTTGACTACCGAAGCATCCGAGAAGGAAGGCGGTGAGGAGGGAGAGGCCCTTGACAGATGATACATCCATCACACTCCTCACTCCTCAGCAGAGCTCTGTGTCAGTGGTGCATATTCGCTTTAGCAGGCAAAGATTCGCCATCTCTTATTTCCTGCCTTTAGATTTTCTTGGCACGTCAGGATCCATGTCCTCCCTGCACACCCTGTGACTGTAACTTCAAGTGGCAGTGCCTGAATTCATACAGCTCTTGCCTTCCCTGTACACCCCAACGTGTCATAGCCAGGCTCTGCTCTAGCTTCAGGACACACTGGAACGTGACCTGGGGGAGGGACAGGGGGAGAAGAGGAAAGATAGCTGGGGGTGGTGAGGAAGGGATTTGAGTAGGAAAGATATTGGCTCGTGTTCATTAATTCTTGAGCTTTACATGAAAGAATGTAAGAAGTAATGAGCACTGGTTTGAAATAAAAGTCAAGTTGTATAAATTCCAACTTTTTGGCAGCTAAATACATTAATTGCATCAGACAAATACAGATCAAGGCAAAATTTTCATCGAATCAGCTTCCAGAAAGGGTGCAGCCTTCTAAAAATACACAAGCACAGTCATCCTAGATAACATTGCTCTTCAGATGAAGAGAGATGGTCAGGTCAACTGAAGCAGCGTCTTTGAGATCCTGGTCTTTGGTGTCTTCTCAGAGCACTTCATCTAACGCACTGTTAGATGAAAATGATGGTGGAAAACCAGAAGCAGCTGATCAAGGAGCCCTTCTGAAATATGTACAATACAGTTTGACTATTCTGGAAGTTTCTGTATGGTCATCACAACCCTAAGCAACTATTCCGTATGGCAAACTAGAGGCCACAAACCAATTTGCAACCTGATGCCATCTATGACTCCTTCCTAGAGCATGATGTTAACATAGAGAACCTCAGTGACTGCCACCCATCAGGGACTTCAAATGGGAGTTCAAATAACCATGTTGTCAGGGTTGGAGGAGCAATGAAGCACCTGCACCGAGATACCTGGGACAGTAGAGTTACTGCTCAAGGCAAACAGCCACACAGCGGAGCTCAGACATGGCAAAGCTGTCCTGTATAAGGCCCCTCTCTGGCAACAGCTACAAAAGCAGGGCCTGCAGGGCTCAGTGGTGCATTGTATGTACGGGAGAAGAAAGGTAGAGGAAGAAAACATTTCAAAAACGTGCTAGGAGAGGAGGGGGGCAGAAGACCTGTTGTCTACAGTTCTGGATGCTGGAAAGGTGCTTAGGAATTACAAGCAATACAACTGTTTATTTGCACCATGGTGGTCATTAACGCCGGACTGTGCGCACTGCTCTGCGGCCAGCCGGCACGTGTACGCGTGTCAAGGAACAGACCTCCAGTCTGGTGGAGCAGCCAGCCCAGGCAGGCTCCCCTGGGGCCCCGGAGCCTTCCTGGAGGCTGTGTCCGGTGGAGGGGACAGCTCCTCCGGGGCTCCCGGCTCCTGCCAAGGGGCGCAAGAGTAACCTCGGCATTTCCCCGGGGAGGGCCTCGCTGAGCGGGGGCCACGAA
>NW_008794173.1:3650080-3671882 GCF_000699145.1 Aptenodytes forsteri | reverse complement strand
CTAAGCCGGTAGAAGGCGTGAAGCCCTCGCAGCCGCCCAGCGCCAGCCGGGAGGCAGCGGGGCCCGGTACGTGCGTGCAGAGGTGTCTGTCGAGGCGCTGCTGTGCGCGGGCTCTTTGTTTTGGAGGAGTCGGCTACGTCCGACCTTACTGATTTTTAAGATAGCTAAAGTTTGGGAGTATTCTAGACCTATTCCCCCCCATTTTAGCTGTCTTTTATGAGATAATTAAGATACTAATTATTTAATTGTGCTGACATGTAAGTGAGCTCAAATTTTGCTGTTCTAAAAACGGGTTTTCAGAGACAGGCCTTTAAGGTAGAGAACTTCAGATGTAAAGCAGTGGCTTCTGAGCTTTGCAAGTACCAAAAGTCACGAGGCTTAGAACCAAAGCTATCTGTCAGCTTAACTTGTGTGTACAGCTGCTGTCATTGATGACACCAGACATACCTAGTGTGCGTTAGTAACAAATACTGTGGCCAACAAAGCGTGTATAGTGGGTTGGGGCATCACTTTCACTAGGAGATTCGGTCAGTGAAGAAACTTACGGAGGCTTCTTGGTGGGCAGAAGGTGTAAAGGTATGAACTGAAGGTACAAAGATCTGAGTGGAAGTTTAGAGGAGGAGGAGAGTAACGTAACTACTGCTGCATCAGAAACAGTGTCTGTCAGCCACAAACCTTAAAATCAAATGTTTCTGCAAGGTGGAAGCCCTTAGTAACACGCATTTGAAGTAGTAATGCCCTGAACCTGAGCCAGTGCAAGAGGGTCCTCCTGAGTTTGGGGAGGAAGTGGCGCTGTCCTTGCTGCTCTCTGTTGGTCCTGTCTGAAGCAGGATTAACATGTTGGGGATAGCTTTGTGTTTAGTCAACAGGATGATGCTCCTCTCGGGGTAGATTCTTTTTCCATCTGGAAATGTCCGGAGGTGAGGAAAGCCATGTGTGCTAGCTGGGAGGATTGTTCCTCTCTTGGTGCTGGGGGACTCTCTCCCCTCTCTTGTCTGGGGACAGTGGGACCCTCCAGCTTACAGGATTTGCACTGCTCAGCGACTTCCACAGCCTCACAGGATTCCTGTGCCAAATGGACAAGTTTATTGGAGCTTTGTATCTGCTGTGTCCAGTTCAGCTGCCTGATAAACCCATGCAACCAATCTGGAAGTCATTCAAAATATGGAAGCAAACTGAAGATGGAGGAAGATCTACTTTGTGTAGATTTTGCATTAGAAATAAATTGGGACTTCAGGTTTTCATGCCATTTAAAAAAAAAGAAGTGTTTTTGCCATTAAAAAGTTTGGGGTTCCCCCCCACGTACCACATAAAAGTTGCTGGGTTTTGTTTTTTAAGCAGGTCTCTGGCATGGTTTGGGCGCTTTCACATCTTATTTAATCATAGCTAAAGATCTAATAATTAAAAGCTGCATCTAATTCAGATACAAAATAGAAATCACTGAAAGACTACAGTTTTTTTTTTCTGTGTGTTTAAAGAGGTACTTTCTTTAGGAAATGGGTTATATCTAGCAAGTCAGCTCCTCTTCTGGTCCGGTGAATGGTTTGGTGCCTGTTGGTAAGCTGCTGGTGTTTGTATTGAGCGGGCTGCTGTGGCTTGCACTGGAGTTAGGCAAACCTTGTGTTAGTATCTCGTCTGGTCTTTGAGAGAAGTCGTTTTGAACCATTCAAAAATAATTGGCGTGATAATATCTTGGGCTGGGTTTCTAGGAATTTTTGCTTAGAGTTCTGGGGGAGGAGTCTTCTCTCCCCACTCACTTCTCCAGCGTGTTTTCCCGATGTGGTGTGTTCTCCTCAGCCGGTTTCATAGCTGTTATCTTCTAATGAAAGCTGGGTTTTGGGAACTGGAATCACTGAGTTTAAGCTATTGCTCAGGCGAGCTGGCTGAGTGGCTTCCCCTTGATGGACCGAAAGTCTTCTCGCCTCTAAAATATGGCTAATGGTTCTCCCTTATGTCTGTCCTCTAAGGCATTGTGAAAGCTGATTACTGCAGTGTGCTTGGATACTGCTTGATGAAATGGTACTTACAGAGAAGATAGTACCCTCTTGATGAGGATATGAGTTTCTTTAGAACTAATAGGGTACTCATGTTAACTCTCTAGGGCAAGAGAGAGGGTAGTATTTCAGTATTAACAGTGAGACTTGTTAAAGTGGTTTGTGGGCAACCAGCTCTAGGTGTCCCTGCTTGAGCAGGGGGGTCAGACCAGATGACCTCCAGAGGTCCCTTCCAACTTCAGCCATTCTGTGATTCTGTGAAGTCGGCACAATGTTCAATAGTGGATAGACTGGCATCTTTAGAAAAAGTGAAGATACGTGAATGAAATGCAATGTGAAGGTGGCAGGCTAGACGTGATTTGTCAGCACTGCTAGAAAGTGAGTAGTCTGCTATGATTTAAATACTTAAATAAAAATTCTTAAAACCCCTAAACAGTTGAGGCACTGGATGTTGTCACAGCACAGTGAGCTGATTCTTTAAGCTTGAATATAAGCTCCAAATTCTTAAAATTGTTCCTCCAGCCAAGCATGTTAAAATGGTCACAGAAGGAAAGGGAAAGGAGAAGGAAACAAGTGATTGTATGGAGTTAAATGTCTTTTTTGCAAAATGGAATCTCTTCATACTTTCAGAGCATTTTATGATAATGCAAAACTAGCTGACCTTTTTTAGGATTATTCTTCTAAAGAAGAATCCTACTGTTGTACCAAAAGTAAAAAACTTACATCACAATAACATTGAACAGCTTCGATTTGGAACCTAGATCTGCCATACTATGTGAAGTGCAAACACAGAATAGAAGGTCTCTGCCCCAAAGAGTTTGTTTTATTAACTTAAATCCAAATTAGATAAGTTCAGAAGTATGCCAACACTCTTAAATGTTTATGCCATGCAGGAACTCCCCTAGTATGTACCTTATATCCATGCTGTGTTGGACTTCCATCACTCTCTGTATTGGTCCTCGTTTTGGACAGCAGCTTAATTCTTTAGTCTGACACGGGTCACACAAGCATTCCTGTGTGAAAATATGCAGTGAACACCAAGGCATCTAATGAACTGGGAAGTTTTGTCTGAAACAAGGCACTCTGCGGTGTGGCGTTGTGTTTTATGCTCTGTTATGATCAAACGTTATCTGAATGCTTAGAGAATTTTCCTCCTTGAGATAATGTATTAGATTAAAGTGCTCAGAATATGAGGTAACTTCAGAAGCTGCTTCTGATTTTAAATACATCAAAGCTAGCAGAAACCTAATATTTCAAATAAGAGTTAATTCTTTTCTCTGAAGGAGACTGAATCTGTGGTGCTGTTTTGTTGCTTATCAGATGTTAATGGTGTTTCTTACTATGCTTGTTAATTTTGGCAGGTCTTTCACCTGTACAAAGAAGCTTTGTTGCCAAGATTTGCTCTGAAAATGACCTACACTACTGACTGCAGCTGTCTGCAAATGTAGAAGCCAATAAATCGTATCTCCTTCCCTCCCTTGACTTTCCTGTTTCCTGTGGAATATATACTTATAAGTATTTTTAAAATTAGACCTCTGTTGAAGACATTTGGATTATAACTGTGAGCATATCTATGCAAAGAGATGAGCTAGCCTGAGCAATTTTGAGGTATGTATGCCTACTATGACTTATAACAAATGGGAAGAAAAGGCCATCTGATTATAGGGCAAAGAGAACTCTAGGTGTATATTTTCTAGATTCAGATTGATCTGCACCATTATTCATGGTTTTAGCAATGGAATATACATATGCACAGTGAGACTGTACGAGCACCAGAATATCCAGCTGGCATTGTGTGGAGGGTGACCTTGTTTGAACCTGCTGTAGGAATGTTCAAAAGATTCCTTTCAGAGGAGCTTGTGTTGTATGACCTGAGCCTTCGCTGCTTGCCCATTCAGTTCTTAAATGCCACAAAGGCCTGTAGAGATTTTCTTCTTCCAAGCATTTGACAGGCATTAAGTAGTCATTGAAATGCACCTGGGAGGCAATGGTAGTTTCTCTATTTGGTTAGATGAAGCATTCGGATGAAGTTAGAAGGTACCTGCCTTGAATTGGAAAGCATCTTCAACGAAGGCTAGAAAAGAAGTAGGTCTTGCTTTCATTCCTGTGCACAGGTCATAGCGCAGTGGTCTTTTTGCTCACTGAAAGCAGCAGTCTTGTAGGGCAATCTGCCTGTAATGTACAAGACTAGCAGAGCTGGGTGGGCTTTGCTTTGTGACTGTCCCACCTTTGGGTGGACACCAGCTGGGATGCCAGCTTTGTCCCACCCAGGTAACAGAAGATGGAGAACCTTAGTTGTTTAAGACTTGCAGAAATTCACCAGCTTCCACAGCTGTATTTTACCTTAAGGCTTTTAGCTGTACTTTCCTATTGAATTCTAAACCTGGAATGAGGAAGTCGGCTAACTTCCTCTGTATGGGCTTAGAAGAGGCCAGTGTGCACTGATAACATCTATTGACTCTCCTTTCGTAAACTAGTTGGACATGGTTATCTTTTCTGTGATGTAGATGTTCAGGCTAATGCTCTGGGGCAGTGGCAGTCTTATCAGTTAATGGTGGGTTACAGCGAAAGGTAGCCAAACACATCTCTGTCTTCCAGGAGAGACTGATTATTCATTAGTCTTTTTTTTAATTCCAAAAAGGAAAACTAATGTGCTGAAAGTAGGTATCTTGACTGAATCATTCAGCATGCTACATTGCTGTACAGTATGTATTTAGCAGACACTTTTCTTAAGAGCTTTTATTCATGAGCTCCAATGATTCAGGCTGAGATGATACTGGAGGGACACAGATCTAACCTACCTACCTGTCTGGCTTAATAGCCTGATGATGTTGTTCCTATAACAGGAAGGCAAAATGGACTGTGTCTGCAATGCTAGTGTAAACTGTAATTGGCAGTGAAGTGCTGTGGTTGAGAAGAGGATCCTTATCTGTACTGCAGGTATTCCTCCCATCATTCCCCTACAAGCAGGCTAGGATCAAGGGGTGATAGGTTGGTAAATTTCTCTATTATGAGTGGGCAGAACTTAGCATGGGAAACTTTAAATGTATTCCTTAGTCTAACCTGGGCATTGTTATTTGGCTGTGGTAGTATACTAAAATAGCATTGGGCAGAAAAGTATTTTTGTTTCCTGTGAACTGCTTTCATGAAAACTGGAGAAATGCACCAGAGCTTCAGGAGTGAAATGGTTTGCTGAGCTGCCCATTATGATCTTAGTGTGTGTTTTAGATAGTGTACCAGGGACTTGGATTCTGTAACCCAACTAGGTGCCTTTTTTAGTTGTATATAAATAAGTTACAGTCTCTGTAATTCCATCAATTAAAATCAGTGCGCATTGCCCAAAAAAGCTGCTGTTCTGTGAAAATTGAACAATTCCTGCAGTAGCTCTGAAAACCTGTAAGAATATGTAGATTTCATGTGTCCCTAAGCAAGGAATTAATCTTTATTTCCTTATCTGTAAGATGAGGTTGATCTACCTTTGTAAAACATTCCGTTTCATGAAAAGCATCGTTTCAGTGTTGTTTGCAGTAGCTGCAGTTTCATTATTTAAACTCATGTGACTAAAAGTGAATACTAATGTGTGGAGTGGCAAAGAATTTGAGTATAAGGGGTTTTTTTGATATAAAGAAATGTTCTGAAAGGTGAAATTCTGTACATTGGAGAACGTTGCTCTAAAAGTGCCTTACAAGGTGTCTAAAAAGTTTCAAAGAACGTTAAAGGGCACTGAGATGTTGAGATGGATGGTAGTGCCATTGATTCAACTTGTGTGATGGGTTACGATAAGTTTGCAGATGCCTACTTACAGTTTCTTCAGAGAGAAATTTGGCAAATTTCAGTCTTTTTCAGATTTGTGTGAGCTGGTTGGTCTCCCTTAACAAATTCCTTGGTGGCCTCTCTTTGTCCTAGAGTTGTTGGCTGTTATTTTCCGGGAAGCTAGTTGCCATGGTGATTATCCTGTTAGCAAATAAATGTGTTTTTCATGATCTCCAGGTATACTAGTTTGGAGCAAAAAGACTGTAGCCTTTCCCGGGATTGATAGAAGTACTACACCCATAGAGGCTCAGTGTTTGTAAATCATTGCCTGTGGGAGAGCACTGAACAAGCATCTTGTGCTTTAGTGGGTCGTAGTAGTAAGGTGTAATATCACTTGTCTGCAAGGTTACCTCTGTTACTATGAGTCTGAGGCTGAATAATGCTTAAAATTGGAGAAATGAAAAAAGAGCGACTTTTGGTCAGGATCTGTTATGACTAAACTTACCCGATGCAGGCCTGTAATGGTTGACTGACCGGTAAGGTGAAAGCGCTGTTTGTGGAAAACAGTCCCTTAAAGGTGTGTGGTGCTGTGATCCTTCGCCGTGTTGGCTTTCAGTTGGTATAACCTCTAGCTCTGGTCTTCAGCGTTCCTGTTGGAGCTGAGATGCTATTCGTGTTGCACCACTGTTTGTTTTCAGCTCCTTAAAGCTGGGGCAGTGAGATGTGGTCCCAGCTGCACCTGCCTGTGCCAGTGCTGTAGCATGGGAGCTGCAGCTTGCTGTGAAACCCCTGCACATCTGTCTCCTCATACTCCTCCAGAAGTAGGTCACAAAAGTGGGATATGCCTGTGTCGTTGCTAGGGGAAAGCAGAGGTTGATGTGGCTCGGTGGCCGTTGATTAACATTAAATTCTTTGCTGGGGAAGAGCATGAACTGGATATGTAAACCTTTTCTTAATGGGAAGAGCTTGGTTAGTTCGCATTGAATACCTATGAGAAGTTTGACTCCTTGGTCTGCAGAGTGTCCTCAGGTGTAGAGAAGTGAGAGCTTGTTGCTTGCGGTGGGAATGGGGAGGCTGCTTGCTGGTCTGCAGAGCAGTTTCCATGCTGGTCACGCTTTGCTGCGGGTGTTGGTTTTCAGACGCTTTGTTGTGCTGAAAGAGTAAGTTTTGGTTCTGGTTTACCGAAGTCCTTTAAATGCCTCAGCTGCAATTTCACTTTGTGGGAGAAGAAAAAAAATCTGAAGTGGTTTTTGGTCTAGTGTTGGTTTAACTCCTTGATGAGTGTCTCAAGTTTTCATCTCTAAAAAGAGTCTGTGCTAGTTGAGACAGTCTAAGAAAAATTTTTTTTAAAAAAGTATAAAAGCAAAATTTATGTGTGTGTCACAGATGACACTCCCAGAGTCACTTGAGTTTTTAGGATCAGATTTAACCGGGGTGCCCAAAAGATGCCAGTTGTAACAACTAAACTCTACTAGCTTCTGAACTCCTCTGGCTTCCTAAAGAAAAGTGCCCATTGAGGGTTCTTTTGTTCTGGCATCTGTCACTTGCTGGGAATGCATCTATATTCATGGTGCCTTCCAATAACTACTGACTTCAGTCCTCCTCTGCTGAAAACAGGCTCCCTCTACTCTTCTCTGAGGTGCTGTGTGTATTCTCTAGTGAGCTTGCCCAAGGAAGCCTTCAAATATTAATATAAACAGCAAATACAACAAATTGCTGTTTAGAGAACAGTCAGATACGTTTTTTGGTTGCTGCTAAAATGAGTTAAGAAATTGTTCTAACTTTTTTTCCTGGCTCCCCCTGCTCTGGTTCCTAAGCTAGTTTTTCTTTTTAAAATTTAGATCACTTTAAAGAGCAGAGTTAGGGAATTGAGCAGATAACTAGCAGAACAGAGGGGATGGCAACCTTCAGTGGAGGATGCCAGGGGGAGCAACAGCATTTTTGCTTGTTGGCTCCTGCCAGTTTGGGCTAATCTGACTGTGCTCTAAGTTACCCTTCATCTGTAAATAGTTTAAAAAAAAAAAAACCTCCAGGTAATTGGGTACTTCTAGGTCATTAATGGACAAGCATCTTTAATTGTGATGACACAGTTAATACTTGTCCTTATGGTTTAGTGATAAAACGTCACAACTGTGGATATTCAGGTATACAAGGAAATATTTTAATTATGCAGAAGTGTAAACTTTTAATGAAGTATGCTTTTTATCCAGGAAGTAAAGTCTGTCTTCAGCTTTTTTTTAGATGGTTTTGCTGAAATAAAAGGTCAGACTGCAAACTTCCACCCAAAGGGAGACAAATAACCTA
The DNA here is from genome assembly GCF_000699145.1 of Aptenodytes forsteri. Taxonomy (NCBI): domain Eukaryota; kingdom Metazoa; phylum Chordata; class Aves; order Sphenisciformes; family Spheniscidae; genus Aptenodytes; species Aptenodytes forsteri. The sequence continues at coordinate 3,663,831 of NW_008794173.1, read as the reverse complement.
TAATCCAATTACTTAAGCCATTTCTCATTATTTTTGTGTGTGTGTTTGTGGAGATAATGGTAAATCAGCTGAAGGCTGTCTGGAGTTGAGTATGAAGCTGTACCAACAGTGAATTTTGGCCTGGTTTCCTCAGGCAGTCTCTGCCAATCACAAAATAAAACAATACACTTGCACAGAGAATCACTATAGGCACTGACGGTTGTGAAACTTAAAGGAGGATCTTTACCCCTTTAAATTGGCACTTTTTTAAAAAAAAAAATGCTTATGCTTTAGCAAACTCCAGGAACTGGCAGTGACCCGCTATTGCTGACCCACCTTTTTTGTGCAAGGTTATTAAGGAAGTGCTAGAATAGCATGGGTTTTCTGTTCTGTGGTCATGCTATATGAGACTTTGAAAAGATAAGCATGTGTTTCAAAAAGAAAAGAACTGTCACTATCTCTAACCTTGTTCAGTTGCTTTGAGGATGGCAGCTTTTAGGTTGAGAACCACTGTGCTCTGCTGACATCTGAGCCTCCACTCTTTATTCATGAGAAAGTCCAGCAGGTGTATGTGATCCGTGTAGGAGTTGTAGCCTTACTTGGTCCCTCATTAGAAGACAACGAGCAATCATTTGTTGAACACTCCTAGTTCAATGTTAGCTTCTTACTAGCTCTTGCACATAATGGTAAAAGACAGGATTATTACTGGATGGCACCATTTGTGGGCTGGCAGAGTAATTTCATCTGCTCGTGGTGGGTGATATAATTGGACTGTTCCAATACCTGAGCTAGTCTATATAGTTGTCTATAACAGTGCAGTTCATAGTGTGGTTATAACATGCATATCTATATGTTAAGCAGTACTAAAAAAAGCTACTTGATTTCAAGGACCACTATAGAAACTCAGTACTGTCTTACATCCTGAGAAGTGTATTTTTGTCCTGTTAGAAAAGATAAAAGGGGATAATTGGTTGGAGTGATGTTTCTCCATTTGGAGTAGTTCCCCAGATAGGGATCTGTGTTACTGATGAGATGGCATAAGAAAACTCATGATTTGGAGGCATCCTTGTATTACAGTTTATTTCTTTTCTCACGTATTCATGTTGATTCATTGCCTGAGATGTTTTGTCTCCATGCTTTGCATCAGGATTGTGATCGAGTATAGCTATTGGTCCTGTTCTCCCTGACTGGATGATCTCAAGAGTGGATACCTGCAGTGTTCAGTGAGGCTGTGCTTTAAAATAGCAGTTGATGTGGCTGTCTCATGGAACAATATTCTCTACTCCGTGCCTTTGGCACTTAATGTCATGATTCATCATCAGGTTCTGCTGATTTTTAATGCCTGAAGTAGCACTCTAAAAGAAATTGGTAAAATGTTCTGTAGCAAGGATCATAATAAATTGCAGCTGAACTTAATGCGTGACCTTTGGTGGCAGTGGAGAGTAATTGATAGGTATTTACCAACAATTTGGTGTGAAAAATGGTATTTACTGAAACTGGGACTTCCTGAACAAATTTGATCTTAAGTGGGTTTGATCTTAAGTTTCAAAACAACTTCTTTCAAAACAGAAATGCCAGAGAAAGGAACCTATTGTGCAATAAAGGCAAAGATTACTAATTTATCTTGTGACCAGATGCAATATTGGTGTGAAAAAGATGTGCATTTTTTACTCTGATGGATGGAAGTTCATTTCTTGGGGTTTTGAAATTGGAGTTACTGATTTTTTTTTTTAGTTTTGTTGGAATTCCTGTAAACAGCTGCTTTCGTGGCCTTTCAGTACCCATCATGTAGCTGCCTCTGTGCTGCTCAAATTATCTTTGTTCTTCGTCTTTTTTTTGTTGGGGACGTCACTACAGACATGTTTATTGTTTGCCACCAGTGCAGCACCTTTACAATTCTGGTGTAGGTATGGCTCTCTTACAATGGCAATTGCTAAGGAAGAGCCAACCTGAGATCAGACTACTTAGCTGCAAAACTTCCATCTAACATCTCCAGAGACCTTGGAGGAGGCAAAGGTGGCAATGAAAGCAAAGTTTAAAATCACAACATCTAAAGGAAGGCTGACACTCCAAAATCTGCAACTGCCCGTGCTTGGGAGAGAAATTGAGACTGTGGTGAGCAGGCTGGCTCCTTCCTCCTAGTTCCAGGTTTAGGAATTTTCTGGCCCCAGTGTGAAAGAGCTAATTTGTTTGAATCTTCATTACCTTCTTTTTTTCCTCTTTTCAGTTTTACCTTTTTTAATCAGTTCAGGAGATGTTCGCCTATAAATGTGTTCAAATATTCGTGACTATTAATCAAAGTCCATCTGAAAAAAGTGATGGAAGGAAAGCTTTGAGATTTAAAGCTGAAACAATGTAGGAAACATTAATCTCAATCTTCTGAGAGTTTTAAGAAATTAATTGATAACAACTATAGAGGGAAGTCATTAAAGTTTGGCTTGGGAAATAGAATCATAGAATAGTTAAGGGACCTCTAAAGGTCATCTAGTCCAACCCCCCTGCCATGGGCAGGGACATCTTCAACTGGATCAGGTTGCTCAGAGCCCCGTCCAACCTGACCTTGAATGTTTCCAGGGATGGGGCATCCACCACCTCTCTGGGCAACCTGTGCCAGTGTTTCGCCACCCTCGGCGTAAAAAATGTCTTCCTTATATCTAGTCTAAGTCTACCCCCCTTTAGTTTAAAGCTATTCCCCCTTGTCCTGTTGCAACAGGCCCTGCTAAAAAGTCTGCCGCCATCTTTTTTATAAGCCCCCTTTAAGTACTGCTAGGCTGCAATAAGGTCTCCCCGAAGCCTTCTCTCCTCTAGGCTGAACAACCCCAACTCTCAGCCTTTCTCCATAGGAGAGGTGTTCCATTCCCCTGATCATTTTTGTGACCCTCCTCTGGACCTGCTCCAACAGGTCCATGTCTTTCTTATGCTGAGGGCTCCAGAGCTGGACACAGTACTGCAGGTGGGGTCTCACCAGAGCGGAGTAGATGGGCAGAATCCCCTCCCTCGAGCTGCTGGCCACGCTTCTTTGGATGCAGCCCAGGATACAATTGGCCTTCTGGGCTGCGAGCGCACATTGCTGGCTCATGTCCAGCTTTTCATCCACCAGTACCCCCAAGTCCTTCTCAGCAGGGCTGCTCTCCATCCCTTCATCCCCCAGCCTGCATTGATACTGGGGGTTGCCCCGACCCAGGTGCAGGACCCTGCATGAGGTTCACACGGGCCCACTTCTGGAGCTTGTCCAGGTCCCTCTGGGTGGCATCCCGTCCCTCTGGTGTGTCAACTGTACCACTCGGCTTGGTGTCATCTGCAAACTTGATGAGGGTGCACTCGATCCCACTGTCTATGTCATTGATGAAGATATTAAACAGTACCGGTCCTAATACGGACCCCTGCAGGATGCCACTCGTCACCAATCTCCATCTGGATATTGAGCCATTGACCACTACCCTCTGCGACCATCTAATCAGTTCCTCACCCACTGGACAGTCCACCCATCAAATCCATACCTCTCCAGTTTAGAGAGAAGGATGCTTAATATGATTGGGAATAGGCTAGAATATGGGCAGCTTGCAATAAAAATGTAAATCAAGGGGAAACTTTGAAAGTGAACCACAACTGCATAACCAAACATTACCTTATTTTGTCTTCATGTTCAAGTGCTCACCAATTCAATCTTGGTAAGCATTCACTTAAGTAAACCTCAGGCACTTTATGAGTAAATGGACAGACTAATGAGGATTTGTAAGGGTTAAATTATTCTAGCTGTGGAAAAAATTAATTCCTATTCTATAAGAAAAGTCACTGATGGATTTCTTCTAGATGATAAGTGTTTTTCCTGAAGTTGCTGCTAAAACTATACTTTTGATAACTTCTGAAATCAGGAAGACATCAAGATATGTAGTTCCAAGAAAAGAACTCCTGGCTTTCTTGGTAAGGAACATGGGTTCAGGCTCTTTGGGAGACAGTGATCGATGTTGCCTCTCCAGACCTCCTGTAGTAAATTTTTGCCCCTCACTGGGACCTGTCAAGCAGAATGTTTTCTGGAGCTTTAGGTCCTTTGAGCTTGCTACCCATTTGTGTTTATTGGTATAATTTTCTCGATCTCCGGGACATGGGGAAAAGCCTGAGTAAATAATAGGTGAGGAACAGGTATAGCAGGTTCTAGACCAAAGATGTCAGAATTAGTAACAGACTTCTCTATTCCAAGAGCTCTTCAATTACGTAACTGCCATAGCTATGTATTGATGCTGTTTTTTTAAAAAAAAAAAGTTTGGTAATAGAATTTGAGTAGTGGGAGAAGTCCCTAAAGATACAAAACTCTTGCATATTAATCGCTTACGTGTAAAAAATTCATTAAAACCCTTTTTGTGAACTCTTTTGTTCTGTATCTCTAATATGAGAGGGAAATCTGAAATGATAGCCTAGTAGAAATTGTTGTCTAAGAGTGAGTAATTAGAGTGGTGGAAGGGCTGGGTGTTTTGGGTATTTTACAAAAAAAAACCCTGTAGCTGTTCGGTCTGGTCAGTTAAATATGGCTTTTGAAAAGTATCTGGTGATTGCTTTCTTCATGTTGGTCTTTACTGAGAAGATGAGTCTTCAAGTATCCCAGATCCCTGTGACAGTGGGAAGGTCCAGAGCAAGATAGACTCCTCCTTGGTGAAGGAAGACCAGGTTAGGAAACACTTAAAACAAGTTCACGGGCATAAGCAAGTCCATGATACCTGATGGGATGCACCCATGAGCACTGAGGGAGCTGGTTGATGTCATTGCAAGGCCACTCAGTTATCTTGCAAAGGCTGTGGTGATCAGGGAAGGTGCCTGAGGACTGGAAGAAAGCAAGTGCCACCTCTGTCTTCCAGAAGGAATCTTTTAAGAAAGAGGATCCAGAGAACTGTGAATGGGTCAGCTTGCCTCCATCTCGGGGAAGGTGATGGAACAAATAATGCTGGAAACGATTTCCAAGCATGTTAAGGACAAGGAGGTGACTGGAAGTAGTCAGCATGGCTTTAGGAAGGGGAAATCACGCCTGACCAGCCTGATAGCCTTCTGTGTGGAGATGATTGGATGGTGGATGAGGGGAAAGCGGTGAATGTTGTTTACTTCAACTTGAGTAAGGCTTTTAACACGTTCCCCCAGTTCAGCCAGTTTCCCATGCACCTCAGTGTCCGCATACCTAGCCTGTACTTCCTCAGTTTGTCTATGAAGTTTGTGGTCAGAGCTGCATAAAGTCCTGGTGGAGGTCAGTCACTAGTGGAGTACTGCAAGGGTTGATACTGGGTCCAATACTGTTTAACCTCTTCATTAATGGCCTAGATGATGGGGCCAGGTGCACTGTGAGCAAGTTTACAGATGGTGCAAGATGAGAAGTTGATATACCAGGTGATTGTGCTGCCATTCAGAGGTACCTGGGTAGGCCTGAGAAATAGGCAGACAGGAACCTAATGAAGTTCAACAAAGGGAAATGTGAAGTCCTGCACCTGGGGAGGAACCACCCCATGTAGCAGGTGGTATACCCTATATGGGCCACCCTATATACCTGTATACATGCTGGGGGTCCAACAGGCTGGAAAGCAGGTCTGCAGAAGGCAACCTGGGAGTTCTGGCGGACACCCAAGTTGAGCAACGGTTCTGTAAGGAGCCATTAACATGGGTCTTGCTTGGGTTTGGTTCTGGTTATAAGCCTGCATCTCCTCAGTGGTAGGTAAACTTCAGCCTCATTTCAAACAAATCTGCTCCCTTTTTGTGCTGCTCTGGGTAGGGATTTTGTGGATTTTTTTCATGTGGACTCTGCCATGAATGTGGGAGGAAACATTCTGGTTTTGGCTGAGGCTTTAAATGTATGACTACTTGATTCCCATTGGCAAGCAAGTTGTCAAGCCCAGTTTCTTTATACCAAAATCGCCGAGTTAACTACTGTCTTTGTGCAGTTGGATGTGGAGGTGGATATTGAAGAGCTAGCATATTTGTGTGTGTGGCTGCTTAGCTGTGCTGTGTTTGTGCAATTTGTGTGTGTTCTCTCTAAAAGGGCATAATTAGATCTATTAGAAGAAAAGGACCATAGATGGGCATCGGTATTTTTATTGCTTAAGTCCAAAAAGTGTAGGCCTTTACTCCTTCTAAAAGCCTTCTCAAGACTAGTCAGCTAAAGTTGAATGTATCTGACCTTGCAGTGAAATATTCATTATGTTCGTGCCAAGAAAGGTGATTAAATGTGGAACAGTGATCATACTTCTGGTATATGAAAACTTGCACTAAAAAGCTCCTATATTAGTGCACAAGCAATAAAATAAACCTCAGCATGCTTGGGCTGCACATGTTCATGTTCAGTGAACGAAGGAGGGAAGTCACAACTCCCATGTGGTAACAGTTGCATCTACAGCTGACACTGACTCAGTTTCCAAATGCATGCTGTTGTGCTGTAATGAGGAGTTGCGGCTACATTGAGTTCCTTCCTCAGCACTAAAGCAGCCTGGCAGCATGCCCATGTACTTCAGGACAGGTACTTGTGACTCTGCTTGGACCGCATTCCTGAGGCACAAGGGCTAGTTTGCCACTATTTCTACTTGGTAGGATACATATGTACTCAGTTATATTGTTCCTTGTCTCAAGCTGTGCTTGAGCTACCTGAGACTTGGAGAAGTGGCTGTAATGAGTCAAGTTAAAAACACATTATGCCCATATCCTATTTCTGTTGGCAGCTGGTAACAGATTCTTAGGAATGAGTGTAGGGTAGTCTTTTACCGGTAGGACCTCCCAGCCTCTGTCAAGTGTTGGCTGAAAGACTCTAAGCAGTGTTTAATGGGCAAACTGAACATCTTGTTTGTAGCACTGCAGGGAGGGACTTGCTAATGCTTAATTAGGAAAAAAAGAGCCATTTAAACAAACCAGCCCCAGATTAAGGTCATTACTGTTATACCAATATATTTTTTTAAGAGTTGCACTTAATTAAAAGCTCCCTGGACTAGCTCACTTGAAGAAAGATCAGGAAGGACAATTTTCTTCTGAAGAGTAGGGATGAAACTGTCGTATCATGAATATGAAAGACAGTTTGGAAGTGGTAGAGCAATGTAAGCCATCAGTTTGTTAGTGAGTCCTGTTAACCTCTGATTGGAATTTGTCTCTCTTGCCTGCTTTGCGTCATGTTTTAAGCAATACTAATGCAATGAGCTGCCAGGTTTTGCAGCCTGCAAACAGGTTTTTCCAATGACAGTGGTCTTCAGACAGTAGAGCTTTTCAGGTATCCTTCTCAAAAGCATGGAGGGAACTATCACGAGATGCATATAGCTGCTTTGAGTCCAAGTTTTATGTCTGTAGAGAGTGGTTAAGATACACTGTTTAGAGCAGATGTGTTAAAGATCTGGGTTGCAGTACAGGGATGGTTATCAGTGTTTTAGATTAGCAGATGTTTCCCCATTTTGGGACTGAATATGGTTTGAATTAGTCTTTGTAAACCATTTAAAGTCAAACTTCTATTTTGTAACTCATTTGATGCTAAATACCAGTGGAAGGCTTTCATATACATAATACCAAGAGCACGTGAATCAATGGGAAAAGCATTGTGATTTTGCTGAGCCGAATGAAAACTTCTTTTGATCTGTCTTTTAGTCTCAGTAAGTTGAGTCAACACTTCTGAAAGATTGGAGAATTAATACTGGTTTTGAGTCATCAGGGGGAGTATTTTACCACTCTGTGCCAGGTTAGTTCTACTTTTTTCTTTCACGAGTCATTGTAAACATGATACTTTCCAAAATTCAGGGCTAAAAGCACATGTTAAAATCGCACATAGTGTGGGTTGGTGGTAGATGATATCTTTCTTTACAAGCCTGCTAATTTAACTTGCTTTAACCCTCTTACAACTGCAAGCCTGGAATAAACCTTTCTTTTAGAACTAGAGGTGCTAAATCTTGCCAGCTTCTGTGCTGGCATTGTCATGGATGAATCTGCTAGGAGTTAAAATGAGAGGCCATCTCTTTTTTTTTTTTTTTTTTTTTTTTTTTTTTTTTATGACTAGCATGCTTAAAAGTCTCTCTGTAATGCCTGAAATAGCTGTAGTGTAACCTTTTGTCTTCCCTTGGAAGTGGAATGAAAATACCTGTATTTCCACTTTGTGGTTCACTTGTTCCTGACTAGAGGGCCTTTTTTTTTTTTTTTTTTTTTTTTTTTTTTATGACTAGCATGCTTAAAAGTCTCTCTGTAATGCCTGAAATAGCTGTAGTGTAACCTTTTGTCTTCCCTTGGAAGTGGAATGAAAATACCTGTATTTCCACTTTGTGGTTCACTTGTTCCTGACATTTGAGTGAGCTTTGACACATTGAAAGTGGCAGCATCTCCAGGCAGACAGGCAATGAGGATAAGAGCAGCTTTGATCTCTTTCCCCCCGGCCTGTTCCTCTCCTGAGAAGGTCCTGCCAAAATGTTTGGCATGGCCTAGCAATGTTGCATTTTTCCAGAGGCTGGAGAATCTGATCCAGATAATGCAAATGTTAATACCAAAAGTGGATAATAGGAGTGCAGCTGACCACAGAAACATTTGAGATGGTTCAAGGAGTTAAATCTGCTCCAGTGAAAGATTTCGTTAAAGAGGGGGAAGCTAAAAGAAACTGAATTACTCCCTTTTCACCTTTGCACGTATAGAATTCATTTGGTATTTGAAGACAGGCTTTTATTGTTGCTGTACTACTCTGAACAGGCTCAGTATAGGCTCCTGCCTGTGAAGGAAGTACTTCCATAGCTGGTCTTAACCACATTAATGAAACAATTGCGTCTGCTGCAGTGAAACTGGGACATATTTCTGCTGCTATATATCTCTGCAACAGTGAAAACTGATAAAGCAGCTTAAAATGGTTTCTTCAAACAACGAACTGTGGCTTGTTTTGACAAATAGGACTCGGCGCTTAAAGTTGCATTTTTAAATGAGACAGACACTTAACGACTGTATATTGCTGTAGCAGTTTTTCCTTGTCATGGTCCACATAAGCCTGGAGCTTTCTCCATCTCTGAGTTGAGAGGGGAGCAGATTGTGCCAATGGCCATGTTTTCTCTCTGTTCCTTATGCATTTTCCCAAAACATCACATATCTTAATTTATCTTCACCTTCTTGCCATCCTCTAGGCTGTGGGGCTTTTAGCTTCCCTTTGATTTTCCCCTTAGCCTCAGTGAGTGTGCCTGCAGGCCGCTGGGATGGACCCAGCCATTGCTGTCTGTTTTGGACTGTGCACCTGGGACTGTGTCTGTGTCATCATTTTCTCTTCCCTGCTCGAGTCCTTGATACCACACTGCAATTGCTTATGACTTTACTGCATGCTGGAATGTAGAGAGTTTGGTCATGTTATTAAAAACCCCACAAATAATACGCAGATCTTCGTTGTTTGTCTACTCAGTTGTGAGCTCTGCCTTCAAATTCTAAGTATATGCAGGCATCTAGTGAAAAATGACTTGTTGCTGATGATAATGTTAGCCAGTACCTCTCTCTTGCAATCCTGGTCTATTTATTCCTTATTTCCATACATACAGAGCTCTCTTCTTTGTGGAAGACCAATATTTTGAATATTTGCTTAATACTACTTCACTCTTTTCCTTTAGGGAAGGTAGTTTCTCTGTTTACAAAATGCAGTATTTGAACTGTAAAAATGAAATTATTTTTGTTTTGAGTCCTTGCTGAAGCTGATGTGAGTTCCCATTGCTCCAGTTGTTGTGGCCATAGCTTCAGATATGAGATTTTTGATAACACCATTTTGGAGTAATTGTGCCCTGTCTCTGTACTGCCTCCCTTCTTTAACCTTATCCTAAAGTTGTTATAACCAACTCTGTGGTCAGATTCTTTCCCCAGTCCCGTTTTCCACCAAAGCTGAGTTAATTTTTTTGTTTTGTTTCACATCGCAGCCCCAGAAACAGCTATGCCTACAACAACTAAAATGGTGGTATGTCACGGTATGGGACTGAAAATGAACCACGGGGGGGCAAAAGAGGTTGGAAATTCTTTAAATTGCTATTTCTGTCATACTTCTTGTATTGCGAAAGGCCAGCCTCAGATCCCTACTTGAACTGTGGCTGGAGATGGTCCCTTCAGATGCCCTCCAGTGAAGTGCTGAATTCAGAATATGCAGTTGTCTGGTTTGTAGAACATGTAAACATGGTTACAACTTTTTTTCCCTTTAGCAAAGAGCAGAGATGTTCTTGAGGAAATGCTGCAGTTTGGCTTTCCTTTCAATTTGGTTTTGAAGAAGAGTAGGTGAGGATGTGGCTTTTCTGAGATGGATCGCTAAATCAAGTGAAAGTGTCAGCTGTCGGTCATGTCTTGGCAAACTGCACAGTGGTAAATTGCAGCCTTGTGTAACTTCTTCCACAGTATACATACTTGTGGTGCGCACAATGTAAAACTACTAGTTTTTGATTCATCTTGTTAAAAAAAGTCTTGCTAGTAGGCAAGTTTCCTCTTATGTCTAGTAAAACAGACAGTCTTTATATGAATTCTTTGTATATACCCAGATCCATCAAACTTGTTTTTCTTCTGAACTTTTAAGTACATTCACAAAAAAAATTCTGGAAAATGTGTATGATGTATGTAATTGCAAATGTTGGCAAATCAGAAGACTCTAGTTAAATCTTTCTTTAACCTTGATTTAGTTTTCTTGAAGCACTGGTTTTATGAATTTGATGGCAAATAGCCTGTGTAGCCTTTTCCACGACTATTTTTAAAGTGCTTTTGGTAGGTTCCAGATATGGTACTGTACACCATCTGTTCATAAGCAAATCAGAAGGTGGCAGCAGTGAGAGATCATGTAGGTATGACATTAACCTTATAAGGGTAAATTTTAAGTTTGGTTCTCTGCTCCAAAAGTCTTACATAACCTAAAGGCAGCTTCTTGGCCTTTCTATGTTTTTTCATCTGAAAACTAGGGAAGTTATAGTAATTCAATATAACGTAGGAGCATTCCAAGAGTAAATTCATAGACTACTCACCTGTTATGAGGGTAATGTAAACCTATAAATACTTCATGTAGCTAATAAATTCATCAGGGGTGAAGGAAGTGCTTTAAAGAAAACCAGTGCTTTTTAGAAGGAAGAACAAGAAGCTCTACTAAACTGTGGAACCAGTAACATTGCCCCACAGTCAGACTTATTATGGAATACCAGCTCTAGATGCAGCAGCACAGTCTTGAAAGTCTTCTAATAAATTTACATGTCGCAAGCTATAGAAATATAGCTGAAATATTTTGCTTTGATTTTCATGTGATGTTTATAGCATATACCAGAAACTGAATGATTATGTATTGGTACCTCTGCATGGTTCTTCATTTTGGAGAGGTCTTGACCTCTACTTCATAGGTTTGATTCAGACAACAGCGTAAACACTGAGTTACTGGAATGTTCAAAGAGGGATGGAAAAGACTTCACTGGCAAGTGGTTGTACTGCTAAGCAGTAGAAACATTTCTGAAAACCAGTCACTGAACTTTAAGCCACTGCAGTTTCCTAATAAACAAGGAAAATTTCCTAATCTTTGATATTTATGTCTGTGGTCCTTACACTGTGAACTTCTAACTTTGCAGAAGAACCATTGGTCTTTATATTCACAGCAATGAATGAGCGGTACTTCTTATAGGACAGCAGTAATTTAGAGGTTGCCCATGGGTGGTGTTGAAGATGCTTGATTCTGATGTGGGTGTATTCAGGAAGATGTTTCTTAAAGTAATTAGAAGGAGAAAGGGATCTGTCGCTCGTTAAGAGTGTGTTTGGTATCTGCTCATCTGTGACGAGTGCAATTTTCTCTTATCTACGGGATTAATATTTGAGCTTTCAGGAACAAAAAACTGTGTGCATTAGTTTTGTTGGTCAGCAGTATTAAATATAAAGTTATAGGAAGGAACTGTTTCAACAGGATGTGGATCTGAGAAGAGGCTGATGTTGAAAAATCACCTTCTGGTATGTCTATGAACATGCTACCCTTGCACAGTATGAGCATGTGAACCATTAATGGATGCAGGGGTAGAACTGGTGAATACATTTTAGTGTGCCAAAGCATAAAATCTTCTGCTTATGAACCCTCTGAAATGACCATTTGTTAATGTGAATGGGGAAGGCGTGGGAAAAGGTGACTCTCCCTCCCTCCCCACTTCTGCTCCAGAGAAGAGGAGGACAATTCTGAATGCCTTTTGAGTGACTTCAAGGATCTGCTCCCACCCACTTTTCCTTGCAGGATACTCACCCCTAACAAATGAGTGGATGGACTGTCTAGATCTATTTTAGGCTTGTGAGGATTCTCAGAGAGAGGTTGTATGTCTCATGTTTTGTATGGGCTCAGACGTAGTGCCATTTTTGTCCTTGAACATCTTAAAAATCTTGTTAAGTTGTTCCTTGGTGATGATCATGTAATTCATACATAAACACACTGCCAGCCTCTCTGTTATTTTATTAACAGTGTGCTGGAGCGAGTTTTTGTGTATTTATAGTGCATGTGTCAGTTGACTTAAATAATCCTTTTACCAAAAGGATACAGTTGGCTACCTCTCTAAAATTCAGTAGCTTGGCATTCTAAGTGTGAGTTATTCTTAACTGATATCTGTACACATTGCCTTCAAAGGAATCTAAGTGTTTTGCTCCATTATAAAGCATTTTATTAAAGTACCTTCACCACTATTACCCTCAGTGTTTCTCCCCTTCTTCAGCTAGCTGGGTTGTTCATATTTTGCATATAGGAAAACATTAGGCACAGAGGCTGACTTGCTCAAGATCTTTTAACAAGACTGACAAAGCTGGTTTAGCCCAGGATGTCCGGTCTCTCAGCCTGTACTTAAGCCACCAAAACTCTGTTCCTGCTGAATCTGTGGTGTGAGAAGGGAGAGCAAGGATAGCAGAGATGGCATCATTCAGCTGACTTCCTTCTTGGCTTCTGGATAGTGTTGGGAATAGGTTGGAGGGTTTAGGGAAATCATTAGTCAGAAATTAGTAAAACCTATTGTTATCCTACTATGTTGTTTTTGTCCTGTAACACTGTACAGCTGGCTTAAAAAATAGGCTGTAGGTATCTTGCTTTGCCCTGTGTCCCTTGTTCCTATTAAAGTGGCAGTTTCTCTCCATCTGGTGTGGCCTTTTTCGCTGTATTGAATGGCATGGACTCCTTATCCGCAGCACTGTGGATTAATTCAGTGAATCCTTGGGCATGCCACCTGCCACTCCTTACTGTTTCATCGAAAGTAGCTGGCTTTGGGCTATTCTCCTTTTCTAAAATCTTAGATGCAGAACCTTAACAGAAATTTGGCTTGTTTTATACATACTTGAAGCTGTTCTGGTTTTTTTTGCCCCCTCATCTCCCAGCTACACTATTTAATATGCTGAGTCTTTCTGTTTTTGTCTTTCAATTTGCTCTTTCAGCCATACTCCATTTATGTTCTTGCATAGAGTACTTGGGCTATTCTCCTTTTCTAAAATCTTAGATGCAGAACCTTAACAGAAATTTGGCTTGTTTTATACATACTTGAAGCTGTTCTGGTTTTTTTTGCCCCCTCATCTCCCAGCTACACTATTTAATATGCTGAGTCTTTCTGTTTTTGTCTTTCAATTTGCTCTTTCAGCCATACTCCATTTATGTTCTTGCATAGAGTACTGTCAGTGTCAGGGTTGTGGCCAGGTGGGGCTCCCCCCCTCATCTCCCAGCTACACTATTTAATATGCTGAGTCTCTGTTTTTGTGTCTTTCAATTTGCTCTTTCAGCCATACTCCATTTATGTTCTTGCATAGAGTACTGTCAGTGTCAGGGTTGTGGCCAGGTGGGGCTCCCC
>NW_008794173.1:3616607-3649943 GCF_000699145.1 Aptenodytes forsteri | reverse complement strand
TGCCCCCCCCCCCCCCCCCCGCCCCAATGTTTTTTTCTTTTGGACTTCACTAGAATTCCAGGAAATCTTTTCTTGCGTGAATTTTGGAGGAGGAGGAGGAAGAAGAAGAATTCTGTCTTGAAAACTACAGGTATCCTTTCCATTAAAAGTAGTATTGTATTCTGGTCTGTATTCTGCCATCTTACCTATGTTCTTTGCATTTAACTACTTCTTATATGTCTGTCTTCCATTCTTGCCCTAGTTCTCCACTCTGACTTTTTAAAAATTCTTCTGTTATAATGTAATAGCTAAATATACCTGTTTCTCCAGGTATTAGGTAGTCATGCCACTATCCAATTGTTCTTTTGGGTCATATTATTTACTCTATTACTGTTGTCTTCCTCTTTGAATGTTTTCCAAACCGCAGCCCCCTTGAATTTTACACCCATTCCGGTTTCTCACGAGTTCCTCTTTCTGACAGGATTAGCTGTGAACACCCGGAGCTTTCTCTCCTTATTTGCTCTGCTGCTTGTTGTTGCTGAACAATGATGGTTTTAAAATACCTTAATCCTCCTGTGGATATAAATCACTTGTTAAGGTTCCCAGTTCCCATAATATGTGGTTTTCCAGTGTGTGACTATTGCCCGTCTAGTCTTTCTTGCTAAACTGTTTGCCTTGATACAGAATTCATTTTGGGATGAGTTTCTGAAAATAAAGCTAGGCTGTTTCTTAATAAAAATCATTCTTATCCTGAATCAATTGAAAAATGTTTTTCTTTTGCCAAATAAGAGGAATGGGAAGCATCTCCTAAGATGCCTGCTAACTGTGGACTACAACTCTATGATGAGCTATTAAACTGACCTGTTTATGCAATAAAACAAATGTGAGGGTTCCTTAGCTAATTATACTTCAACATTAACGTTAAGGGTTCGAGATACTCAAATACAGAATAAATAGTAGGTATTTGAAATACTCTACAAAAAGGCAGAATCTTTTCTGTTTTCTTTTGTTGAAAATAATTTTTCTTCTCTATTTCTACAGTTCTGTGCTGTTTGTATCTGTAACAAGTACTACAATTGCAGATAAGTCAGCTGAGCTGGGTTTCAATGGTAACTTCAGAGTTCATTCTATTTCCAAATAACTGGTTTTGAAGACAATTCATTAAACTGATGCATTTAGAGTAAACTTTTACTTGAATAAAGTTTAACTAAAATCTAATGGGCCAAAGTCTTTTCAGACTTCTGATCTTGATCTTAGATACTTGACAAATTTTTGAAATTTTCATGTTACGAAGTATTTGATGAAGAAAAATGAAAGTATTGGAAGAAACTTTTTCTCCCTATAGGCGATCTAGCTGTCTAGAGCAAAACGGCACCAGCAATGCTTGATTTATTTCTACCCCTCCAAGTTCCCTCTAATATGTATGTGTAGCATTTGTGCTAAGTAAATAGCTCTGCAATAGAGCCATTACTTATGCAAAAAAAAAAAGAGAAAGATGCTAAGATTGTGTCTGCTTTTCATAAGTACAGGAAAGTGGAGGAATTTTGATTAGTCCAGTGCAGTAGCTTTTCAAAGTTTAGAAAAAAAATGGAGCTTCTGGCAGAAAATGGGAGATTTCATTTGTACGTCAGTGAAGGCTGTGATTCACAAGGGAGAAAATAAAAATAGTTTTCATGACCTTACATCTCAAAGCCCATCTGTGGGTGCTCTGGAAAGTGGACTCTGCAGTATAAAGGCTGGGAATTTATTTGAGTCAAAAGCATCTGTTGACCTACAGGGTCCTATAGTGCTGTAGGGCATATCTATGAATATCAGACCCCACTGGCAGAAGCTATTGAAGTTCTTAAAAAATAACATTAAAACTAAAAAAAAAGAAAAAAGACAAGTAGAATGGCTATGAAGTTATGTTAGCGGCACGTCATATGTTAACAATACTTCACACATTGTGCCTAGTTCTCCACTCATACTATTGTAGAAATGTAATTTCTTCTGTGTCAAGATCTTTTTAAAAAATGCGTTCATTCATTTTTTTCTTAAGTTCTTCATATTTGCTGTCATCACTTTCTTCATGTTCTAGCATCCCACTTCAGTGGTTCTGATTAACATTTTCTTTATCTCTGCTGTCTTCTTGGAGGTGGGAATCTGGCGTGTAATAAAATAGTCAAAATGCCCCAGTTGCACAGAGTCTTGTAGAATTGTTCCAAGTGCTAATGTATTCTGAAGCTTGTGTCCCTATTTTCCAGAACTAGTTGAGTAACTAATGACCTTTGGAAAATCTGGGTGATTTAGCTGTGGTTCAGAATAATATGTGAGTCTGGCTAGAGAAATGCAGTCATTGTATCTTCTCTCAGCTCTCCTCTTGCCATCCTCTGTGTTGTTCTAGCAAGCATTTGGCCTTACCTTGGGCTTGTCGCAGAAACTTTGAACAGATCATCAAAATGCCCTTGAAATACTCTGTTCCCTCCTTTAGGAAAGGAGAGCAAAGCCAGGATGGTGTCCTTGGGCATGGTGTGCTTTGCCTAGGTTAGACTCAAACCTGTGAATCCTTCACGCTCATTCTGTGTGAAGGCTGTGTCTGGATCCATTACCACGTCTCCACGTAGACGGGTTCAGCGTGTAGGCGGTCTGCATTACGGAAGGGTGCTGGGCAGGGATTATTGCTGTAGTGGACAGGGGTTGGTTTTGTTGGCCTCCTGGCAAAGGTTGCTGTTATGCAGAGGCTTCCTTGTGAAATGAACTGAAAGGTGCTCGTGTTTCAAAGTGCTCACAATTCTCACGTCCTGTTAGGTGAACTCCAGATAAACAAGAGCAAGCTGTTTGACCTGTGCCCAGAACATTTGAGTTACTAAATAGGAGGAGAAAATAAAATCTGTGTGGACCAGTCTGACCTTGCAGGCTAGAGCCCTGAAATCTACCTGTGCTTTCAGTGCATACTGGTGGCCATAAATCCTAAGAGAAAACGTTCCTTCACAAGAACAACTTGATTAACTCTCTAAGAATCAGTTATAACTTCAATTATATTTGTATCCCTTCAGTTATTTGAAAGAGTTTAAAATAGCCCAGCTTCCGGAGGCACTTGCATTTAAATGGGGGAAAAAAAAAATACATAAAAGTTGGAACCATGCTCACTTTGTTGTTTGTGTACATCTTTCCTCCCATTTCCAAGAATTGCATCTCATACCCAATTTCTTTTGCAGTTTTGTTCAGTGGAGGGACTGCTGTATGTCAGCCATGCTAAAGGGCAAGTGATGGAGGCAAGTACTAGTTTATATATTCAGTTATCTAATATTGTTTTTGCCAGTTTCTCCTTTTGAACTGTTTTGTTTCCCAGTGCTGCTGTGAAATAATTGCACAAATGAAGGACTATATTAGCATGTTCTGGGATGTAATAATGTTATAATGTCTGTTCAGTATGACTGTATATGGAATTGTGAATTTTGTTCCTGATGTATTGTATTCTTGTACAAATAAGAAATGTATGTTTTTGAACTTCATGCTATAAAGTACTCCATTTCCTCCCTCAAACAGAATATAAAGGTTGTTACAAGTGTGTGTGGGGGAAAACAAGCACAAAACTTGAATGCAAATAAATGTGCTAATTAATTCTGCTGATTCACAGTCCTTCACATTTATGAGTAGTTTTTTTCCCCAAAAGTAGAACTAGGACAAGTAAGTAGTTTTTAAGGATCTTCATACCAGATATGCAATTTGAAAAGCTCTTTTCAGGCTCACAACAGACTCATCATATGGCAATATGAACAGACAGATGACCACAAAGCTCCCTATAGGAGCCTCTTTAAAGATATGAGACAGTGTAATTTCAGAAATCAGTCACAGAATACACAGGGGTAGTAGTGATTTGTTTGTGAGCTAACTGTAGGCTGATTTGTTTCAGGTTGGTTTGTAAATTGACATAGCGCTAATTTAAGTGGGTTAATGGTTTCCAGCAGATAATGCATGGAACTCTAGTTAGACTGAAGTGGTGTTCTTTTAAGATCAGCAGTATTACCAGTGATAATCTGGATAGAAAGTGTGCAGGACATCAAAAAGATACTGGTTAGAGAGTATATTGGGCATCCTTGATATGAAGTGCAGTTCTTCAGTGAGTCCTGACTGAAAAATGAATACTGAGGGAATTAGCTAAAATGAAAAAGGCAGTTATGGGTCAACTGTCAGGTTTGTATTTTATATGCCAAATAATTTTGGGACTCTTGCTTTTTAGCCAGTGAGGTTTGTTCACTTGAACCATTTGGTCTGTTGGATGAAAAGGAAAATCTAGTTTTGCCTTTTTTTCCCCAAAACTTAAATTGAGTGGAGACCTACAATTCAACTTTCTGGAAAACCTGTTACATGAGAAAAAAGAAATATTAAGAAAGAGCAAGCTCAAAAGTCAAAGCATGATACTAGTCATAAAGGCACTTGAAGTCATTTAAGAAAGTGTTAAGTATGTAAAAATACCAGGTGTGTTGCACATTTTTTGATTCTGCCACACAATTTCTGCATGAATATGGGTAAATATATTTTTCTGGGTGTAGTTTATTACTTTGCATTTACTGTTACTGATTAAACTGGCCAATATATTTAGACTCAATGCTTACAACATGTTCAAGGTACTGACATAAAATCCTGTATGATTCCAGTGTTTTGCTTTCTGTAAGTACTGAATTTCATCTTGCCTCCAGCTGATAGCAACGACATTTGAAAAAAAGAGAGCGTGAGGCAGCTCTTTTGATATTTTTGGATGCCAATTTAGAAAACATTTTGGAATATCTGTTTAACCCAGTGTCAGGTTTCAGATGAACAAAATTGAGAGCGCTCTAATTGTAACCTCAATGCATTATGTTTCTGCAGCTGTTTTAAGATAAAAATGAATGCTCTCAAATCCCAAACATATGTTGCATTTCAAATAAAATGTTTTTTTAAAGCACAGGCTGCTTTCTGCCAAGATTGAGGTAGACCTCTGTGATCTGGTTTCTGTATTTATAGAAGCCTAATCAAAGCTTTCTCCTGCAAGAAAACAACGATCAGCTTCCGAGCAAGTGATCTCATGGTGCTGATGTGAAACTCTTTCAAATACTGTGTCCTTTCTTCCTTCCTCATTCCTTTGCTGTACTTCTCCAATAGTGTGTTGCTATATAAGTGCTCAGCTGCAATGTCGTATAACCAGCTCCTGCCTGAGCCCAGCTGATAGGTAAGGTTGAGATCTCTTGGAGAAAAGCTGCATGTTTCCTCTCTGCTAGAGACTGAGCTACACATACATGGTGCTGCTCCCTTTCAGATTGGTTGCTTAATCTACTTTTAAAAAGGCATTTTTGTTTTCTCTGAGAACTATGGACAAGACTATGCCAATTGAAACCATTTCACTTGCCTGTTCTTGGCTGAAGACAGATTTTTCACATCTAGTTTCCAGTGCTCTCAGCAGATGTTGGCAGTAATAAGCCATTTCTTACTATTTGGAAATGCATAACTGATTTGGAAATGTTCTGTTTTCTTGCATATGTTAAATACTGTGAAGTTAGGCATTCTACAGGAAAATCAGATAGGCAGAGCAGACATTACATTTGAAGCACAAAATATCAGATCTTTGTCAAAGAACAAAATTAATTCTGCCAAAGAC
The DNA here is from genome assembly GCF_000699145.1 of Aptenodytes forsteri. Classification (NCBI taxonomy): domain Eukaryota; kingdom Metazoa; phylum Chordata; class Aves; order Sphenisciformes; family Spheniscidae; genus Aptenodytes; species Aptenodytes forsteri. The sequence goes on along the minus strand of NW_008794173.1, from coordinate 3,644,347 downwards.
ACTAACATGTTCTTCAGAAGTTTAACCTCATGTTCTGTTCGATATTATTATGGGCTTGTTCTTAATAAAACCTGGTTTCTCCTTGCTTCTCCCCCTTTTGAACAGCTTTTGTACCTTTCTTGCTTTCCTATACCCTTTGTGCTGGGCTTTTTCCCCTAGGCAATGAATGACTTGTCTCATACAAGCTTTGGCTTCTGCGTACAGCCTAGATGCAACTAATACCACATGGAGGGATGCTCAGAAAACTGATACATTTTGTTTTGTTAATGGCATGTTTTGCGCATTGGATTTTTTAACCCACTACTTTCTGCATGGATGTATAATAATGACTCTTTTGTTTAACATTAGATAAGCATGAGATCACCGTGGCACAGCTGCATGTGTAGTCACTGTTGAAGCAATTGCACACCTAATTGGCTGACAATCTTGGCATTTTTAAAACAAACACAAGCCTTTTAAAGCCAGGGGACGTATTTATGTATGAGTAGTCCAATAAATCTGTTGGGTGTCATCAATGGAGCCCTCTGGCACTGAACAGTTGTGTGATGACCCTGATCCTGGAGGCAAATCCCAAGATCAAGAGACCAAAAAACAACATGAATCAGAGCAAAAATTATCCAAAATAACCCATAATGCTTTGGAGAACATTAATGTGATTGGTCAAGGCTTGAAGCACCTTTTCCAGCATCAGCGCAGGAGGTCGTCGGTTTCTCCGCATGATGTTCAGCAAGCTCAGGCTGATCTGGAGCCTGAAATGGATCTGGAAAGCCAAAGCGTCTGTGCTGAAATTGATGGTGTCTCCACCCACCCCACAGCTCTGAACCGGGTGCTTCAGCAGATCAGAGTGCCACCTAAAATGAAGAGAGGGACAAGCCTGCACAGCAGGCGGGGCAAGGCAGATGCCCCGAAAGGAAGCCCGCAGATCAACAGGAGGTCTGCCCAAGATATTCAGTCAGGTCGGCCCAGATCGTCATCTACTACAGATGCTCCCACGAACTTGTCCGTGATGGAGATTGCTTCTTCTATCTATGTAGGTGGAGAGGAGGCCACAGCAGCAGCAGTAAGTCACTCAGATTTACCTTTGGTCTTTATCATCTCCTTGTATGTTTTCTTAAGCCTTTTGAATCTTGTTTTTTAGAAGCAAGTTTCTTTCAGCGAACACTAATGCTGCTGTGTTCAAAAGCTTCTTCAGTGGTGAACCAAAGAGCTTAAAAGATGCAAGCATTAGTCATTTTCTCACATGGCAGGTGGCTTATTTTTTATGTATTTGATCGGTGAAATGAGAGCTACTTTTGAAACACATTTGGTTGGTTGGATGGCACACCGCAGTCAAACAAGGAGTGATGGGAAGAGCAGCAGCCAGAGTAGTTCTCTGTAGCAGCTGTTATTTAGCTCCTGCAACAAACCCTTGCATTTACATAGATGGCTTTTTTCTTCCTCTCTTGTTTTATTGTGCATTATATAAAAGTGAGGAATTCCAGTTTGAGTGAATGGCGCTGTTGATCTTTTAGGCTGTTGAGAGGCTCTGGGAACACTGGCTGTAGCCTGCGGTTGAACTGCAATGCCAGATTGACTGAATCTGATTTAGATCAGCCTGGCTACTGTGCTGATACGGGATCACTGCTGTGTCTTTTTTAGTTTGTCTAGCCTGTGTGGAAAAAGCGTTCACCGAAATGAGTCTCTGTTCTGTGACATGTTCTTGCAAAGCTATGCTTATTGGCTTATTGATGATATCAAGAAGTAGTGTTTGTCTTACCATCTCTCTTCTTTCCCAGATCAATTTAGTTGAAGCACTCCTTTTTTTTGGAAAAGCTAGGTTTCTGATTTAACTTGAGCTATAACCTATATTTTCCTAAAATTCTTTGCAGGCTTGTACATTGGAGGACAAACCCTTTGATAAAGATAGGAAGCATTGTGAAACTGATTTCTGGTTCATATGCTCTTAATTAAAGAGGGTCTGACCATGACTCTTGGACCAAGAGAAGCAATCCTGCTAGTGTTTGATGCCGTTGAGATAGCACGGTCCTGAAGCTTACATAGATTTTTTTTCGGTATGAAAATTTGTTCTCATACTACAGTTTCTTTGATGTTGGTTAGATGATGATGGATTTGGGCCGAATAAGATCTCCTCAGTCATCTGGAGGTTGCCTCACCTTGCCTCTGTAGCAAGATAGTTCCCTTGTTGTACATTGTTTTCCTCCCCTTGAAGCCTACTTTGAAATACTCCAAGTGAAAACCTTTTCAGAGTATTCGGCGGTATAATATGCTTTCAATGTATTTCCCTGATAGTCATCCAGAAATTAGCATATCTTGTGTTTATAGGTGGTAATTGCAAAGTATTACCATAAATTACAATATCATTCTAAGGCAGTGAGTAAAGTTTCCTCTTGGGAGAAGCACTGAAGGAGTCTGCCTGGAGCTGTATCTGAGGTTTTTGTTTCTTGTCAACAGTTAAAAGAATAGAAATAGTAATAATGTCATTAGGAGAAGCGTATGCTCTCCTAGGATGGGTTAACTTTGCAATTGAGCCATACCAGTTGAGCCATTAAGAGGTCTCTCCTTGAGGCCTCCTAATAGCTTCAGGTTTATTTACTTACTGGCTCTCTTTTCATTGTGAGTGAACTCACGATCTTTGTTTCAGGAGAGTTTTGGGGAAAGTTGATAGTTTTCCGAGTTTGTACCCAAATCCAGCAACTCAAGTTTATGAAGCAAGCTCTGATTTGTTGGTTTAAAACTGTAGTTCCTTTACTTCATGTATGAGCAGGGAGATTGAACAGGCCTAAGCATATTTGGTAAGTAATACGGGAATATGGAAAAAGACCTGGAGTGAGGTGTCCTTTCTCCCAGCTATGTCAGCTGGTCTGATGAAATGTTACCACCTTCGCCTAGATCAGTGATCTCCAAAGTGGGGTGTGTGCAAGACAGTCCACTGGAGTGTGGGAGGGAAATATTTTTTGTACCATTAATAAGTAAAATAATTTTTTTGAAATAATGTTTATTTTATCTATCTTTTTCTTTTTAATTTCTATTTTTGTGTATGTTTTATAATGTACATAATGTATTAGTTCAGTAGTACATGTATATAGTTTATAAATAAATATGCATGTATTGGCAGTTCATGCTCAAAAATTTTATACTGACAGGGGTGCGCAATCAAAGTTTGGAAACCACTGGCCTGAATGAGTTGGATCACTTGGCAGGAGTCACTGGAAAAATGAGAACTATTAATCTGATAGTAACTGCATTCTGCTACAACATCTGGTATGTGTGAGAACAAATTTAGGGGTCAAGTTTTGGTAGATATAGCCTTTGATTACTGAGAAGCAGTAACTGTAGCTGTTCTTCCTGTTGAGAAGCATGCCATATTAAGAAAGGTTTTCTATGAACGGTGGCTCTTCTGCTACTTAACCAAGTAGTCGTCTCAGAGGTGGATGTGAGAGCAGTTCTTGTTGCTGTTTGTCATCTCCTCAGCTGGTATGTACTGTGACTTGAAGAAAAGGGGCTGTTCAGGATTTCTCCCTTCCATATTTGAGAGAAGGGAGGGGACTGGAGTCTGAAAGAGGAAAATTAAATGTGTGTGAGGAAAGGCCCTCTTTGGGGGCTAAACCACCCAGAGACCTCCATGACCAGTTGTCCCTCTGTAGAGTTTAGTGAATTTCCAGCTGCTTTTTAATGTTTGCATATTGCACCATTTTTCTGGCAGACAATAAAGGTGTATACTACAGGTCTAAAGTGACATAACCAAGGAAATGCTGCCTTGCTTTTTCATCACACTTTGGGGAAATACACCTTTGTCTGATGTCTAATTTGGGCATTTCGGTCTGGTGGAGAAGCTTTGTACAGCATTTATAGTGTGCCTGAGCTAACCTCAAATTTAGGTTTTGCGCAAGAGGATTTTCCGTTGTGGTAACGAACTGATGGATGTAGTGGGGAGAAGAGGGGGCAGACAGTGAGACTGTTGACCAGCAATCTCTGGATTGCATCTGGAGCATAGTGCTCTGGACTGTGACTATAAGGCAGGCTTTCGGAAGAGCAAGGGTCAAGAGTGGTTAAAGTTCCTGATGTACCTGGACAGAAATGAATCTTTTAAAAATCTTTGGAACGCGAGACTGGAAAATCTGATATACTTGGCGTTTTTAAATGTAGCTTGCTTGCTTCGAAACCACTGTTGCAAGAAAGTGGCAGCAGCAATCTCCCCTATGCATATGAACAAGAGGGAGACAATCAGCTGTACTAGCAATGTTCATATTTTCCTTTGTAGTGGTACTTGTATCTCTGGGGTGTGTGCATGCAGGGTGGGAACCCTTTGTCGGGGGGCTGAGGGAAGTTGTGGAAATGAAGTTCATGCACTTCAGCATAGCTTCCCCTCTCTTGCATGATCCAGAGCATGCATGGTGCTTCGGGACGTAATACCTCACCCTCCTTAACCTGAGCCCTCCAGTTCCTCTGTTCTGATTTGGAATTGCTTCCTGATGCGCATTCTGAAAAATATGGGTGCACTCATAGATAGAATCCAAATAAACACTTCGGGAACGCCACAACATTTGTTGATATGGCTCTGAGTTTTGTTGTATTTACTTTTCCATTCTTGTTCTGTGTATTTCTTAAAATCTCACTTAATTCTCTTCTAGATCATCTAAAAAAATTGAAAAACCTGATGAAAAATAGCTGCACAGAAATACAAAATGTCATCTTCTCTATAAAGTAGAATAAATAAAATCTTGCTTACTGGTTGCTTCATTCTGTAAAGGTATTTCATTCCTGTAACATGAAGGTGGAAGACTTGTCGTAAGTTCACTGGAGTCCTGGCTTTGCCTCAGTTATCATGTGTATGCTTGCTTTACTCATAAACCTGTTCCCGATTGTAGCATAGATGGTACTTAAACAACGCTTTCTAGCTAACAAGACCCTACTTGGGCAGAGGGAAAGAGCTGTTCAGCAGCATGCAGCGACTGATTGAGACACAAAATAAATAATGCATTTCTTTAATGAGAACAGCAGTGTTGGTGAAAGATTTAAAGACTTGATATCATCTATTCAAGTAAAGAGTGCTACTGCTTTTTATCAACCCATTCAGTCACTTCCAGAAATGTAGCTATGAACTGGGGATAGCATTTGTGAAGGCCCTTGGAGTTGCAAAAACAGAGAGTCAGCAGGATTTCAAATTGCTCAGAAAAAGGAATTTTTTTATTACAGTTTTTTTTTATTTAAAATAGTTCATATTGATGAAGCCAGAGGACCACATAACAACAAAAATTTAGGTATCATGGCAACTCTAAAACTTAATCTCTAATATCAATCTTCTTGCGAAGAACACATTTTCTTAAAGTATTTTGTAGCTGTGTGTAAAGTTTACCCATTCTTTTGACTGCTGTTAGTTTCAATATTACTCTTGCATGTTTTATTTGGTGAACAAAGACTAAAATGAGAGCATAGAAATCTGTTTGTTTTTTTAACAGAACCAAGTAAAAAATGTAGCTAAAGTAGTTCTCAAGTTTGTTCTTAGTTTAATCAAGTTTTCTAAAGGAAAATGTGTGTTCCTGCTGTTCCTTTAGCATTATTGTAATTTCAGTGTTTGAGTGTTTATGCTTGATTATTGGCTTTTGTTAAATACAACATTCTGCCTAGAGATATGACAAAACAGGAATTTTCTTGATTGTGCATAGTCTTATGTGGGCTCAGAAACCTTGATGGCCCTCAGACTCATCAGCCTTTTCTAAGTAAGCTAAAGGCAAAAGTCTTGAGTTGTTTAAGCTACAGTTTACTCCAGAGATTTGACATGCTTGAGTGTGCACTCAAGCTGAGGTAGTACTGATCCTGGCTGTGCACTTATTTACACATGTAAAGTTACAAGATAAATATGGCCTGTTGTTTAACAGCATTAAATTCAAGATGCAATTAGATGACCCATTGCTTGCCTTATTCAGCATTCTGCAGTTGTCCTTATGTGATGTAATTTTTTTTCTTTTCTGAAAAAGACTATAGGATTAAGTAATTGCAAATACAGTCTTTCCCCACCCCAGTCCTGCCTGAAACTTTCTCATATCTTCATGGAAGATGGGTGCATGCATAAATTGTAAATGTATCTCTAACCAGCTTCAGCTATTATCAAAGCTGATTAGTGTCTGAAGGAACATCTGGTTCCTGCCTAAGGATGGTGATATAAACAGATGCTCTAAATAACCAAGAGGGTAAGGGAAAATGAAAAGCACTGTGGATTCCGAACAGTGACTTTCTCTGGTGTGTAAAATACCAAAACAAGTGAGAAAGGGAGAAAATTGGTTCATACTTTTACTGGCTGTAATGATCTGATCAAGGGACTTGGAGAAACCATGGTGGCAGCATGGAGCTGTGTCTGTCGTTCCTATCCCAGGCAGTGAGACGGTAGTCACGCGCAGCATCTCTCATTCCTGTGCTTTGAAAAGTGCTGAAGTAAAAGCTGTGATTGTTGGAATCTAGTGGCAGTGTGGAGCTTTGCTGTTGCTCTGTTTTGTTTTCCATGGATGTCCATTTCCATAGTCTCTGCACACTACGTATCTTTGAGCTGAAGTAATTCACCACTATGAAACATTTCTCCCTCCTTTCCCTCCACATTTCCTAAATCCTACTTCTTTGTGCTAGGTTCTCTGATAAGAAAATGGAAGCACTTGAATAATTCACCCAAAGTCTGCAGAAAGCAGTAAGCCTTTTGGCTCAAAAGACTTTGAGCAAAACTGATATAGTCAACAAGTTATTCAGCATGTTATCTCTAACTAGTGAAAGGGATATAATCTGCTGAGTACTGATTAGTACAATATCTTGGCTAATTAGTATCAGGTGACTAGCCATGAAAGCCTGGAAGACATTTGGAAGAATTTGGAATCCAGTTTGCTGTAGAGAGTTATTTGCAGCATCTCTGGGGTTAGCAATAAAAAAAAAAAGTAATTCTATTCTTCCATTATTTTACAAAATTCATTGGCGTGTGGTTTTATCAGGTTTTGGTGCAAGGCCAAGAAGAACTAGAAAGAAGTGGAAATAAATACTTTAATTTGAATGGATTTGTGATAGACAAAATGTCTAGTGAGTTGATCACTGCCAAAATGACCGTTCTAGGTGGGTTGGTTGCACTGAAGAATACGTATGCATATGTCAGGGCCCTGAGTGCACTCCCCAGCTTCTAGAAGTTTAGCTGTCTGCGTTCAGGGTCAGCTGGCTGGTAAGAGCGGTTGTGAAGAAAGTTAGGTGTAGTCTCAGCAAGGGCCTGCAACTGCTCCTTTGGGAGCTGCTTTTAAGCTGAGACTCTTGCTCTCTCGGTTGATCTGAACCCAGACCTATGGACTGACTTCCCAGATTAACCTTGGACCTGCTTCATTGCTGTAGACCTCTCTGGTGATCCAGATGCTTGGCTGAACCCAGTTGCCAGCCTTGGACCTGGTGTGCTCCCCTTGCCTGGATAGCAAGGGAGTCCACTCACTAGGGAAATTCTTCATCTGCTGCTGTGTGAAGGCAGTTAAGCGAGCATTACCTGCTGCTGAAGGCCATTTAAAGTACCTTGGCTTACTTTTCACTGATTTGGTTAAGGAAAGGAAAAATCTGCCAGTTCAGCTGTCGGGACTGTGATGTCCTGAACTCCCAGAGGTGTTTTGGCAGAGGATGTCTGGCCCTTGTCTCAGTCCGTGGGCAGGGTCACTTGATGTGTTTAGATATTGTGGTATATTCAGATATTTTTTGGACAAAACCTGAATGCTTCCAGAAAGGGACACTAATTTTTGGATAACAGTAAATCCATTATTTGCCAAGAACTCAAAAAACTTTTCAAGAAAGTGTTTGGTTCACAAGTGACCATGAATTTGCTTGTCCCTTGGAAATTAATTCGTCGAGAGGGCACTACCCACAGCTTGCACAGATCTCAACTGCTATGGAGAATGAGACCTAAAATTAGGCGGGGATGCTACTCTCAATCACTGGTAAAGAAATTATGTTGCACCTGCCTGTTATGTTACTACCTTTTGTCTTGTAGCAGGTAGTCTATAGGAAGGGGAAAAGAGTTTGGTGGGAGAGTTGGATTCTTTTCCTAGGAAATTTTGCCAAGTCCAGGTGACATACCCCATTTTCTCTCCCAAGAGCTGGTAACAGCACTATCTCACAATGTGGCACAAGAATTGGGAGAGTTATTCAGGAGCTCAGTGCTACCCTACACCTCAAGAAGTGGGGATTTCTATTCCCCCCGCCAAAAAAGATAGAAAGACTAAGACTTCTGAAGTATTGCTATGAAATCTACATGATTTTGGGAGCTGTAATAGTTACGTGAGCTACCCTTGACTTAACTTGCATAGGAAACACACAGTAAAAATTGGAAAATACAAATGCTGGATTTGTCACAAAGAAGGACAGAATGTTGTCTGTCCGATATTCTATGAAAAGCACCATGTGTGTTGCAATTTTAACATAGTATCTTGCAGTTATTTCTATCTGAGACATGCTATCTTAGCTATGGCACGTGTCTGTAGGTATTAGGTTTAAAGTGTGTTGATTCTGCTTGGAGTTACAAATTAATGGTAGACAACTCGCAGGTTACGTGCAGATGATTATACAGCTTTAAATAATATATGACAGCTTTTACTGACTTTACAGTATAAAGATGTAATGCATTTAAAAATCAACTACACGTAAATTTTAAATCACTGATATGATTATTAGCAGAGCTTCTTGGTTTATGATTCAGTGAAATCAGGAAAGCATGATCAACCTTATAAAAGGCATCAGTGGTTTTGGCATTTGGGAAGCCAGCTTAGCATTCAGTCTGCCACACTGTCATAATTTTTGACTAAATTCATGAATTGCTAAATTGCTAAAACTATAACTCTTTGTTCAACAATTTGTACTGCAAAATTAGTTACAACACAGTTCAAATGATGGCGTCAGTAAAGAGCCAGGTAAAATCTGAAATTATTAGAGCAGCTTCATCTCTTGCATTTAATTTAAGTGTGAACTCAAACTTTAAACACTGTCTTTAAGTTATAAGACGTCTGAAGTTGGTTCACACAGTGTTACTTTAACCCTAAATTTTCCTAATTTATTTCATCTCATTGAGAATTATTTAATGAAGCTTAAGAAATAGAAATAATTTATTTAAAGTATCTGGCAGATAACATTCAGTGATCAGGGTTGAGAGTCCTCTGGACCCCTGGGTTTCTACTCAAGTCTGTATGGATTGTGTATGCAGCAAACCTTCACTTGATTTTTTTTTTTGTTTCATATTCACTTTCTCAAGACTTTGCCTATTTGTCTTCTTCAGCTCTTCGTGATCTTATATTTTAAATAAGTTTGGCTTTTTTTTTTAAATAAAACACTACCAATTTCACTTGATTTTGGTGTTTGACAGTGAAGAAACGCTGACTCACCTTGCCTCAGCAGGGAGTATTTCCTTTGAAATTCTTTAAGAATTTCATAAATCCAACTATAATTAGAAAAATATCACTGCTACAGCGTTGATCCATCTGTTGTGAACATACAGGCTATACAAGCTACAAGGACAGAGAAAACGTATGTGATGGAGAAGTTGTGGTTTAATAATGACAAAAACTGCATAACATAAGAATTGCAGTCAAGCAATATAATTCTCATTTTTCTGATTCATGTCTTCCATCATCATTTGATCTGGTGGCACCTATCGCTGTCGTGATGTAGCCTATTTTTGTCTGCAGTAGATGTCTGCCATCTATTATGGAGCTCTTCTGCCCCCATCAGATATTTGGTGGCAAACTGTACAAGGCTGCTTCAAGTGCCTCCCTCCTCCCCCATTGCCCAGGTGTTCATCCCTACTGCTGTGGTTGGTACTGCTCTCGTAGCAGAAATTCCTGCTCTGCTTTCCCTTCTTTCTTTATTTTCCTCCCAGTGTTCAGATTTCTGTCATTTAGAAAAAGTAATGGACATTTTGTTCTCTTTTAGTGATTTTGTTGTTGCACTATGGTACATTGAAATTAGTGGCAATGCGTTCTGTTAGTAAGACAGCATCCTGTAGCTACCACATAATGCCGCACAGTGTCTGTGGTTAAGTCTAAAATTTGCCTGTGACTGCAGAAGATTTTGCTACATGTAGCTGTAGGAAGTCAGCAGACTTGGATTGCTGAGAAATTAGCATTCAGTTATATTTTATTAGAGGCTTGTAAAAGCCTTTGCGGGTTGCTATGAAATTGTCAGTGTTTATTGGAACGGCAGGAACTTTACCTGTTGCAAAGGTATTTGTGAAGCATGGATGAGCAGGAGCCCTTGTGCTTCTGTCTAGAGTTTACTACTGAAGCTTAAGACCTGTTAAACGCATCCAGACTATTTCCATATCTTCCATTTTTTGTGGAGTCAAGCCCTGAGCTTCATCCTACTGTGCGAGGTGAGGCTGCACAGTGATTTAAGTTTATGCTCGACTCTGCCTACATAAATGCTGTTCTGAGCTTAATTAATGTTTGCAACTTATTTGCTTGCTCAGTTGGTCCTGCTGGAAACTGTTACACTTGCTTTTTAACACTCAGTGCTGTATCTGAGATAAAGATAAGGGTTTTTTTCCTTTCTCCAAACTGTATCAGCACGGCCATGTCCGTGAGGTAAGTGGCAAAAGTGAAGAAGAAATTTTGTAATTAAATTTCCTGGTATACTTAGAAAGTCAGGCCACACCGGCATGGGGCAGCTGTGAAAGGCCAGGACTCCTCAGACCAGGAAAGACCTGAAGCAGATCTTGGAACCTGCATTCTCCAGCCTGCTCTTCAGAGTCCCCTTGTGGGAAAGAAGTTTCTCGTGCCTGCCTAATGTGCATGAGTGCTGTGTGCAAGTTCTTACCAGGAAAAGAGGCTAAACGGATATGGTACTGATATTTTCTGGTCTATTTTCATCTCTATTCTGTCTGTGACCGTTAAAATTTCTGAAAGCCCTCATCTACTACCATGCTCCTATCCTATCACCATTTTTTGGTCTTGTATTTCAAGCAGTCTAAATTTAAATATTTTTGCATAAATCTTTTCTTGTAGAGGCAGCCCACTGAGCTGAGAAATCAGGATTGTGGTGGTTTGAAAATGATTGAGCCTGCGTGGGTCTCATTTTGGTTTACTATACTTTCAGAGCTTTTTGTGAGGTAGAGTTACATGTGAAGACGTGGACAAACAGAACAATATCCAGGTTCCAGAGATACAAAAGTAGCGGTGCTTTGGTGAGAAATTGTGTTTGCATGAACTTTTATCAGTGCCATGAAGGTAATGACAATGCCCAACCATTGCACTGCACTGCAACCAATGCCTCTGCAGTTAGTTCTGGTGATGGCTACCTGAAGGCTGATGTTTGCTTTCATAAAGAGACGGGGATTTCTGAATGATGTCCTGCTCCCTTCCCTGCTGGCAGGAAAATGTGTGGGAATGAACAATCAACAATAAAGGCAAGTGTTACCCTGAAATCTTACCATTATTTTAGTAGAAATAAAAATGCATGAGGCACTTTCAGGCAGTAACTATGCCCGCAGTTCTGAGTGGCCACCTTGCAGAAGGTGCAGTGCAATGACCTCGGTAGGTCTTTCCCTCAGGACAGGGGAGGAGTGCTTGATGCATCCATTTCATCTGCCTTCCTGCCCCCCCCATCCATGGTCAGTTGTTATAGCCTCCTGTTTGACATCTGAAACGTTATTGGCATGCTGTATCTGGATAACAAATATACTTTAACCAGTCATTTTCTTTAGGTTAGATGAGCAATGTGCAGAGCAGAAGTGTGGCAAACAGCCAGTAGGTGATCAAAAAGGTAACAATGGGATATAGGAGGAATAAAGTCAGGATTACCTCAAAGAAACAAAACCATTAAGAGTGTTAAAGTAATGGAACGGAAAAATGGAGGAAATCACACTCTCTTTAATTGAAAGAAGAGTAAAAGACCTATCCAGTTCTACTAGATGGACCGGCATTTGTATAGACTTCCATGCTGGAATAATGAAGCCTTTTGACATTGTTAGGGTTTTATGGAAAAAATACAAAAGCAATCTTATTGAAATAGAAACCATTACAAATGTGTAACACCTTGGTTTTTTTACCAGTGAGATCCTTATATGGCTTGCTGTCATCTGGACTTAAACGCCAAGCATTGGTGTTAGAGCAAGGTGGTAGTGAGGTCAGATTATTCATTCAGGGTTTCTGTACAGTGAATTGTTTTGGAATATGTGGTAGAAGCACTTGGCTGACACCTTCTGGTATCAGTAAGAAGGCAGACCAACCTGAATTAATTTAGTATCAAATTGTTTAGTGGATTTGCAGCTTTTTGCCTCCATAGGCCAAAACATTTCCAGGTTGCCATTTGCTTGTCTCAGGGTTACAGGAATGATAGGAAAAAGGATTTGCTGTCCTGCAGTGAGATCCCCGTAGGGCAGCTTTCCAAGGCACCACTTACTTCACTTCTGCTGCATCCTGATGGGACTTCCTGTGTCCTCATTCTCTTTCCAGTTTTGATGATCAGTTTTTATACATATTTCAAATATCTTTGGATTTTGGTTAACACCTTAAGTCTATGTTCTGTTACTGTCCACACTTTAAAAATGACTACATATGCTTCTGGAATAACAGTTTCCAGTCTTTAGTTTGCAGACTCCTCTATTTTCCAGTGATGATGTTGACCCCATGAGTATCAAAAACCTACTAATATTAAGCTTGCTTTTCTTAGTTACTTCTAATGACTCTTTTCAAGTAGTCACACTGGTCTACAAACTACACATTAACTTAAACAACGTAGCATATTCAACTGTGCCACCCTTTCAGAATAAGTAGCAGAGCTGTGGAAGAATGAGCAGTTTCCCTCCAACTGTAAATAGTCTTTTAAAGCAGTAATTTATTTGCCAGAAACATTTTTCACAAATTCCTTTGTCCTAAACACCATGCAACACACCTGGGACAACCACCTGTGAAAAGACAAAAGATGGAGGTTTTTTTATAACATTTAAAACTGTGGAAAGTCTACTGGGGCTATAAACAGTATGTCTTAGATCTTATAAAAGATCACTTAGGCTTTAACCCATTTCCCAAAAGAACAAGCAATCTTCTTAACATCATACTGTAGCGTTTGCTCTCCCATTCAACTTACATAGGTAGTAAACATTTTTGAAATTTTTTCATAACTGATCCTGAGTAAAACATTTTGTAGCTTTGGCCGTAAAGGACTGTTTTTATATTGAAAATAATATTTTTCGTACACATAGATTAGGTTAGTCACAAGCCCTTCTGGAAATAATATATATGATTTTACTTCCAGTACCTGCAGCTAAGTCATGTTAAAACAGCACTAATCTTGCAGAGTTACTGTAAAGGGAGAGCTTTTACTCATTTGGGAGGGTAAAGTAGGAGTTACCTGTATCCTGACAGCGAGGCGTACAAGAACCTGGATGGATTGGTGTAAGAGGAGCATTTCAGGACAACAGTAATTTTATTCTCTTTCTTAAAACTGTTGCTGCAAACACGTGGAGCTACAGATCTGGGCTTCCAGCAAATCTGAATGGACAGCTGTGTGCTGCATGCAAGTGTGACCAATGCAGTTCCAGCCCTTGTGGCAGCAAATGCTATTCTCCTCCTCCCCCAGCAGAAAAGCACAACCTGATGTTGATTCTTTGCACGAGGATAGGGTTGCGTTGTTTGCATCTTGCAACAAGATAAGATACTGACAGGTCACTGTAATGACTTAACTGCAGATTGAGATAGGTTAGGAGTAGGCTGAGGTTTGTTTCACAAGCTCAGAAATTAATTGTCAGTTGCTTAATCGCTCTGAAAGACCATGCTGTACCAGGCACTGCTTTTCCCTGACTGGTAACAGTAACCTTTGTGAAGCACAAGAGTGGCTAGGCTCAAAGTCTTGTTTATGACAAAGAGGATGCACATTGTATATAAGGAGAGCCAAGAATTTAATGTTAGTATAATTGAAATCTTAAGGGTCTAATCATAAGGGTCTAATCATTATTAGTCCAGATCTAATTGTTACAGAAAAATAAAAAAAAATCATAATGCTGTTAAAATCATTATACACACACTTCTTAGTGTATAACCCCTTCCTCTGGGTTATGCTCACCCTTCCACTGCTGCTCTGTGTCCTACAGTTGGTGATTTCATTCTGGTCAAGGTGGAGGTGCATGGCTATTACAGCAGGTTGTCAACATCTGGAATCCTTCACTGGTAGGAATTCAGTGTTCAGGTTGATGGTTTCTTCTTCCTCACCCTAGGATGTACTTGGGGTATTTTTTTACGTGTTTGCAAACACGTTTAGAGCTTTCTCTTTCTTTGTTGGTCTGCAGCTCCACGTGCATCAAATTTACTATGTATGGTGCCTTTTCTGTATACACATACTGTTTCTTCGTTCCCCCCTCCATCTTTCTGCAGCTCCACATCTACATTTCTTTGACCATTAGCGAGTTGTTTATAGCTGTGAGGTTTCCAGTGCCAAGCCTGTGCCTCATCTCTTATCAACCTCTGCCTGCACTCTTCTGTGTCGCATCCTCCATCTCCACTTGTTGCGGCCTCTCCTGTTGTGATACAGGCCTGTATTTCATTAAGCTACATCAGTACTATGGAGCTATAAGTATCTCATTCCACGTAGAAAAACCGCTTGCTGTGAGGTTTCCAGTGCCAAGCCTGTGCCATATCTCTTATCAACCTCTGCCTGCACTCTTCTGTGTCGCATCCTCCATCTCCACTTGTTGCCCTCTCCTGTTGTGATACAGGCCTGTATTTCATTAAGCTACATCAGTACTATGGAGCTATAAGTATCTCATTCCACGTAGAAAAACCGCTTGCTACTGCTATCTATATAAAACTATGGTTGTACCTCACGATGATAAACACAAGTGAAGCAGATAGCCATAGACACCTGGTCAGTTGGGGAAATTGCTGTCACAGCTAAACCAAATGAAACAAAGCTGCAAGCGGGTCAAGAAAAGTTCTGACAGAGGAAGCCTCAGTCCTGAGGCATTGCAAACTCAGCACGAAGTCTGCAGCATGTTACTAGTGATGGCAATACTGTGTTATAGGGCTACACAGTGACTGTGGCAGCTCTAAAACTCTATTTTTTTGTTTAACTGTTAATTATCTGAATGCTGCTTATGTTAAGAAAGAAAATAAAGGTTAGTAAGACTTTATATATTAGTTACTATTGCTGCAATGCATAACTTAATCCAGTCCCAGACAATGTATTATTCCTTAGGTTATCACATAATTTAAACTTCATCTCAGAGAAACCAAAAATTCTAGAAAACTGTTAATACATTTATCCATCTACAAGTGTATGAGTGTTATCTATGGTCGTTGTCTTTAGAAATAGCTGCTACTTTCCAAAATTAGTTTTCTTCATTATTTTTTTTCTCTTCCAGAATTCAGTTCCATGGAGGAGAACAGTAGATCATCTGAGAGTTTTAAAGATTCCTTTCAAACCTGTTTTTTGTGACTTTTCTGCTGAGCATGCTTTTAACTTGGAAGTTTTCCAATCCAACTGTTTTTCTTTTCTCTCATTTTCAACTTGCAGTACTTATCTCTGTGTCTGATTTCAGAAAGATTTTTTTTTTTCAGCTGAGAATTGTAGGTGTGATTCTTCTGCACAGTTCTTTTTCCAAAGGCCCACAGACACTCTTGGGTCAGGGAAACTTTCCTTCCTGTAGTGCTCTAGAAGCCTGTATCCACAGATATCAGGGAAGCTCCTTGGCTCTTGACAGGTCAGGGCACAAAAATAAGGAAAGGAAGTGCCCTCTGCAGAGGATGTTTATACATCCAGAAGTTTAGTGGCACTGTAATTATAGATTTTGAGAAATATGTATATTTTTGTGTAGTTTGGGGTTTTTTGAGTCAGAACAGGTCCTTGTGACTGACACAGTAAGTGAAACACATTAACTTTCTATAATCTTGCTAATACTTTCTTGAGCAAGTGTGCAACTTGGTCATTTGAAGATTATGTCCTTGCTCTGAATACCTAATCTTACCTCAAGTTACTGGTTTTTACTGTACAGGTAACAGTAGTTTTGCTGGTAGGGACTAAAATGACAGCAAGGCTCAAGAATGCGGTGTTGTAGATTGAAATCCCTTTGCAAGCCCATAGGTTTCTCTGGTTAGATTCAGCATGGTGAACGCCTTTTTCTGCCCGAGCTACTTTGTCTTCTGGAGTAACAGGAAGACGCTGTTTATGATATAATTCCCTGACACTTTCCAAAGCTTTTGCTGCAGTATTATGTATTAGCGAATAACAGTAAATGCTGTAGGATGGGAAGAATCATTCATTATGATTAAGGGAGCATCAGTAGATACCAGCAGATGCGGAATTAAGAGGATATTTTCTGACACCACAACATGAAATGGACCAAGGCAATAGAAAATGTGGTGTAGGTGAACATTCCACACTGGCTAGAAAGTAGATAGAATGACTTAATAGGCATTGTGCATCTTTAAGTTTCCTGTAATATGATACTGTGTTTTTTATCTGAGAGCATATGCTATTTGTGGTTACCTCTTTCTCCACAAATGGCTGGTTACTTGGTTGCTCAATTACAAAGCTGAAAATTCAAACTTCTGTAGGCAGAGCTGTTAAAACTCAGCCATACATCTTTTGCTGTCATCATTTGGAGTCATGATAAAGCAAGCTATGAAGACATGTATGTGTTATAACTGGTAGCAGAGCTACTGGAGCTGTGTAACCAGTATCTTTGACAGGTTCATGTCTTCCAGATTAGAATACCATCCAAGATCATCCCCAAATCTCCCTTAGGACAGGAGTCAATTTCAATAAAATGGTGATCTGAGCAATTAGGAAATGTGCTGAACCAACTTCATCCACATTAACTTTGGTGACACCACCAGAGTTAAAGATAAAGATAATGCTTTGTTTGCCTGTTGTTCACTGTCGCAAACACTGTATATGATAGTTATTGTGCTAATATCAAATTCCATGGCAACTCAAAAACATTTTAAGTCATTCCTAATTGTAGGATTGACTGCGATATGTATCTTATTTATAATCATTTTTGCAAAGTTGTCATGAGTGCTTTCTGAAGCTTCCTGAAACTGCTGTTCTGTGGTAATTCTAACCGTTATTTAGTTGGAAATTAATGTTAAAATAATAAAATTCGGGCATTTCCCTTATACCCTTATACCTCCATTTGCTACTTTTCAAATGAAAAAAAAGGTGGTGTTGGAGATGAGATGTATCAGTGGTATAACATTTCTGCCGGGGTGCTCATAGCAAGTAGGACTTGTGGCATTGCCGTTTGGGTTTATATGCCTTGTGCAGTTTGCAGCCAGAAATCCTGAATAAAAGAGCTAATCTGATCTCTTGGTCCCACGGTGTGCAGGAAGGAAGGAGATTTTACTGGGGTATGTTCAAATATTTTACAAAGATGGGAAGGCTATGATTTTACTGATGAGAAGTGGAGAGTTGCTGTACTCGGGCAGCAAACTGGTGCTAGCCAGGAACAGAAATATGGTCCCTGGTAAAATTTTTTCTTTTAACTTGAAGTAATTGTTACTTCCAGTTTAAAAAACAAATATCTAAGCAGTACTGTGTACATGTCCCACTTTCTGCCAGCATTGAATGTATGCAGGACAGATGAGTCTTACCTGAAGTAAGACAACCTAAAATAAAGCGGACAAGGAAGCCTGAATTAGCAGTTTTTGGTACTTAGAGTGAAGCAAAGACATGCTAATGACAGCAGCAGCCCTTCTTGGCCTGAAAGCCAAGACGCTGGGGTAAGGGAAGTAGGTTTGTATTTTCCACTCAATCATTAACTTTATTTGTGAACTTTGTTATTTCTGTGTTGCTCTTTGAGATTTTCTTAGATGGGGGTGACATCTTTTATATACAAGAGTGTTTTGGTGATCCTTAAATGTGAAGGGCTTTGATAGGAAAAGTACTTGAGGTGGTTTGGTGGAGATGCAGGTACAGAGGTTACTGACAGCGCCTCGGTGCCTTTTCCCCTTTGTGTGGGATGGGTGTCCTCCATCACCCTACCTGCCCACACAACGGTGGCATCTTGAAAGCCAAACCCAACCAGACCTGTTTGTAAGGTGCCTTCGGTTTCCATGCAGAGCGTATTTATGGCAGCAACACTTTAGTCAACAGAGGGAGCTGTGACTTTTCTGAAAATGGACACAGAAACAGTTCACTTTGTCCTGAAAATGTAGTGGTTGGAGCTACTAAATTGGCCTTCAGAGATACCGCTTATCCGTGCAACGGTGGAGAGAGAGAGAATTATCTTAACACAACAACGAAATCAAATGTTTCCTGGAGAATACAAGTGATTATGAAAGTAGTTTAATTTAAATAACCCAGAAGAAAAATATTTAAACACTTTTCTTGAATCTAATTTTGTTTTCCTAAAGCAACTTACACCCTGTTGTATGCAGAAAACTGTAGGCTGATAGTAACAAATTTAGAATGTATAGGTATCTTTAAAAATACTGTATTTTATTTTGAAATATATATAAAATAAACTGAAAGGGTTGATCCTGAGAATGTGTATGCTTGAATACATGAAATTTTTATTTTCCAAACTTTCTGCAGTAAGAAAATTTCTCTGCTGTTAGTTATTCCAACAGGTCCTTCTGTAAGGGGTTACCAGTAAGACATCTACCTATTCATTTAAATTTATGAAGTATTGATTTGACTTTCATGTCATAGAATCATAGAATAGTTTGGGTTGGAAGGGACCTCTAAAGGTCATCTAGTCCAACCCCCCTGCCGTGGGCAGGGACATCTTCAACTAGAGCAGGTTGCTCAGAGCCCCGTCCAACCTGACCTTGAATGTTTCCAGGGATGGGGCATCCACCACCCCTCTGGGCAACCTGGGCCAGTGCCTCACCACCCTCAGCATAAAAAATTTCTTCCTTCTGTCTAGTCTATATCTACCCCCCTTTAGTTTAAAGCTATTCCCCCTTGTCCTGTCGCAACAGGCCCTGCTAAAAAGTCTGCCGCCATCTTTTTTATAAGCCCCCTTTAAGTACTGCTAGGCTGCAATAAGGTCTCCCCAAAGCCTTCTTTTCTCTAGGCTGAACCACCCCAACTCTCTCAGCCTTTCCCCATAGGAGAGGTGTTCCATCCCCCGATCATTTTTGTGACCCTCCTCTGGACCTGCTCCAACAGGTCTATGTCTTTCTTATGCTGAGGGCTCCAGAGCTGGACGCAGTGCTCCAGGTGGGGTCTCACCAGGGTGGAGTAGATGGGCAGAATCACCTCCCTCGAGCTGCTGGCCACGCTGCTTTTGATGCAGCCCAGGATACGGTTGGCCTTCTGGGCTGCAAGCGCACCTTGTCGGCTCATGTCCAGCTTTTCATCCACCAGTACCCCCAAGTCCTTCTCGGCAGGGCTGCTCTCAATCCCTTCATCCCCCAGCCTGAATGTGCCAACTCCATATACAGAAGCAGCATTTGATCGCTTGAGCGTATCAGCATTTGGTCACTTCAGTGTGTTTTCTCAATCTGACTGAAATCTTTCTGGTTTTATAATTTTTAAAAATCTCAAATCGCTAAATGGTTGCTGGATAGGATTGTCTTGACTGTTCCTTGTTATTAAAAGTCACGTGTTTTCTGCAGTCAGAAGCAATCATGCTGCTGACCTGGCCAAGGTCTTTTTTTTTTTTTTTTACATTCTCCTTACCCAAGTTCCACTTGCAGTGTTTCTATCACAAGAGGAGCAAATTGCGTTTTTCGTCTAACTGTGTAGAGGTGCTGCTCTGAATAGAGCAACGGAGGCATTTCACCACAGAGGTGGCTACACTTTACAGTGTGTGGATCGATTCACATAAAAGCAACGTGACTGTGAAGTATTAGCTGGCAGCAGTTTCTTTTGTAATCCTGTTGTCTGTGGAATGTGCCATTCATCTGGTTACAAGCCTTGCCCATGTGGGGACAACTTCCCAGAACTGCAGACATACGGTGGGGTAATTCCAAACCAGTAGCACCGAGTGGAGCCTCCCATTAAGTTAAGGCAGTGCTGCAGTCAGGGTCCCTGCCTTTGTTTCTGCTAGGGTTGATTACACAGCACATGCTTGCTTTTATGCTCCTTTTGGCTAGACTTGTTGGCAAAGCTCTTAATAAAGCCCTAAATTCTACTGCAAGCATTTTGGACTTGTGTAAACTGGGAAAAGAGAGTACACCCTCTTGCACAAACCTTAATTGCATCATCTTTGTTTAACATAGAAGTGCTGCTACTAAAAATTTACTGTTTCAGCAGTAAACTAAGCAGATGATTGTAACACCCCCCCAATTTATTAAAAAAAAAAAAAAAAAAAGGGGGGGGGGGTCAGGGAGAAAATTTTGATTTCTTCAGGAGGACAAGGCTTCTTGAAGTCTTAAAACCATAAAGACAATACCTTGGGTGGAAATAGATTAAAACTATGGAATTCTCATCTGTGGATATTATGTTGATAAATGATACTGGAGTGTCTGTACACATAGCATAAATATAAAATATTTCCTGATTTTTTCCACCCTTCCTTCCCTTTAATTTACACAACATACTGTTTGTTGTTTAGAACGATATTTTATATCAGTTTGCATATAGAAAGCTTTCTGTTACTTCACTACTTTTACTTTTCAATATTTGCTAAATATTCAGATGTAATTGATTGTCTATATATTACACATTTATGTATACTTATACATCTGCATATAATTTAATGCCATTGCCTCTAGGAATTCTGATGCAGTAAGCTGTTTAGAATATCTCTTCAGAAGTTTGGTATGTCCAAATCTTTCACATTACTTCTTTAGTCTGTGGCTTTAGAAGTACGATAGATTATAGGCAGCTTTGGAAGTGTTAGCATGATGAGAGATTAATATGAATGGTTAAAGTGTTTCATGTTCCTGAATAGAGAGAGAAGAATTCACCAATTAATCTATTACACAGGAACGAATTGCTGTAGGGAGGTAATACTAGGAAAAAGAGTTACAATAGCTCAGCGAAAGGGGACTAAGGAAAAAAGACACGTGTATCTCTACGTAAGAGTAGGAGCCATTCATTAACTATGCAGATCATAAAAATCAGTTTGGAAATGCTGAGTGTGAGGCCTCGGCTACGCAGGCAAAGGAGAATGTTGCTATCATCAGTTTTGCTAATCTACCAGTTCCATCTCAGTCTGATGTGGATTAAATTTCAGCCAGCTGGCTCCTTTCCCTTATCTGTGTCTCTGTCTCACCCAGACTATGAGCCATGCGGCTTGATGGGGAAGAGAGATCTGGGTGTCCATGAACAAACTGAGGCACTATGTGTCTGAAGCATTGGACAGAGGAGGTACTAGGTAGTCCTTGGGACTTTTGGCACTGAGCCCTGAGGGTGGGAGGGTGATCACCCAGAGCTGCCCATATCTACTGTCAAGCAGCACGGAACCAGGGAAGTTTAGATGCAGCAGATAAAATGGCAGGATGGACCGGCCTTCCCTGGCTGCCCTTGTTCCAGTGTCTTGTTCTGATGCAGTCGTGGAGGGAGTTTGTCTCCCATGCTGCATTACTGACTGTTTGACTTGCACTTCTTTCACAAGCCGTCCGACTGGTCATTGGGTTCCCAAATGAAATACGGAAAGCCTAGGTGTATCTTTGAACACACAAAAAAGACCAGGAGACGATGGAGAGAGTGTTCTTTGGAGAAGATATTTTCAGCTCCAGGAGGATGTTGTCACAGGAATGCTGACGAGCCTGGTGGTCTCAACAGCAGTGTGTGGCAGCTTTCCAGACACAGAGACTGTTCAAGATGGTATAGATTTCCTGCAGTAGGAATCGAATGGTGTGCACAAGGCTTCTGAATATAGTCAAACTGCAGAATAAGTAGTACTGACCCAGTTCAGAGAGGAGAATGATGCAGCTGCTAGATGCAGAATCCCCTGAGCATCTGGTATGTGCTCCGCCAGCATGAGGAGGTTTTTCTAGTGTCTCAGTCCCATCGGTTTCCTTTGCTGTTGGCTCTACGTGGTCATTATAAAATTGAGGCCTGGTAACTGAGTAATATACTATCTATATATTTCCAAGAAAAGTGAGCATTTTGAAAAGGAGTCCAAGTTCTGCAGGGAATGCTTCTTCTGTACAGAACACATTTCTGCATTTTGAAACCTCTGAGTTACCACTGAGGGAGCAGAATGCTACCAAATAATGCTGTCATGTCACAGCTGGGGTTTTCAGTGCTGAAGTATGCATCTATAGATGTTACTTTTGGATGACAGTTACAAAATAAACACCTCTCTTTAATCTTTTTGTAACTTTCCCACCAACTTCTATTTAGAGAATCGCACTGACCCTTCTCATAACCCTTCATGGCCAACCGCAAATGCCTCCTCTATCTCTAGCTTCCATGTCATTTGATGACTTTAAAAATAGGCTAAATACATTCTTCCTTAACAAGGCAAATATTCTGGCCTAAGTCATCTTCATTTTTCTACAAGGCTATGCAACCATGCACGGCAGTGAAGTGTACTTTCCCGGTACATACCATAGAGAATAATTTTCTATGGAGTCAGTGCACAACTGACTTCTAACAGCTGGGTGCACACCATAGCCATAGCATGCCATGGGATCCAGGTCCCTTGATTTGTCGTAGCTGGAGCACACCATGGGATCCAGGTCCCTTGATTTGTTATAGCTGGAGCATGCCATGGGATCCTTTTGGCCATTGCGCCAGGGCTTCCTTCCCATTGAAACTAAGGTCTGAGCAGAGTGCTGGTGAGCAGTGGAGTGCTGGATAATTCAGCCTTGCCCTGATATGGAGTCAGAACTCAGCTGGGACATGCTCTGGCTCCAAGAGATGGGAGTTGTTCCTGATTCCAGTAGTTTTGCTCATAAGACTAGAGTTACTCAGAAAATATTTTCCTGTGTAGGTAAGTCCATGTACTGAAGGGATCAATGCTATAGCCATTTAAATGTAATGCAAAAAGGAGCCCTCCCTTTTGGATTCATGTTGCAATTCTGTGTCTGTGTTTGAGTTGTATTGTAAAAATTGTACATGATGTATAAGTTCTCAGAATGAACGCTGAGGATGCAGACAAACGTTATTCAAGTATGTGGGCCCCCAGTCATTTAATAGTGGATGGATAAATTAGCAGAAAGGAAACAAAAGCACATCGTTTTGGAGGTGTTCAGCATCAAACCAGACATTTCCTGACTTCAGCAGCTGTTCTGAAACAGCTGGAACCTACTTTGCAGTGCAGGGTACATCTTCAGTCTTGAGTTTGACATACGGTTAAGTTCAGGTCTTGCCCGTTTGCCTTCTCTGTCAGCCCAAACATCTACTGAGAGTTAAGTACATGGCACTGCTCAGGATGTTGCGTTCTGCTTTTGCTCAGATGAGCAATCTCCCTATCTTGTTGTGAGCATACATGTCAAGTCACTTGTCCGGTGGTAGTCATCCAGTGCCTTTCTGTAGTTTTCCACTATATGCTCAGAAAACTTCCAGTACTTTCCTGTGAAAGAATACTGCAATGGATCTGTTCACTGCAGCGTACGATGCTGAGATAGATGCCATCACGTCCTAGCTGTATGCAGCACATGTGACACCCTAGTCAAATGTGTGTGTATTTGCATCATGGGTACTCAGGCTCTGGTTAGACTGAGTTTGTATCATGCGGACTGAGCCTGAAACAGTGATGCACTAGTAAATTTTTTTCAGATTTTATTTTTTTCTTGCAATATCAAATCCTTTTAAATTTCCTGCTGCTTTAAAATTTCGGGATGTGCCCAACATGTGAAAGGAAACACAGCAAATCACTGCCTTAATGCATTGATTTTATTTGCCTTTTTAAGGCTAAAAATACCCACACATTCATTAAAGTAACTTTCTTGTGGCTGAGTGTGAAAACATATTGATTTGCATTGGTCTGCAAAATACAGATTATGGATGTAGTCAGAACAGAGAAATACTGCAATTACAAGTTAGCACTACATTCACAGAGCGTTCAGATGGTGGTTCTGGTGGTGGTGCAGAATGCACTTTGTGGGTTAAGTAGTAATAGTCAGTTGTGAGTACTTCTGCCATCCCAAGCAGACTTTTTGATCTAATTCCATGTTCTTTCTGAGTTGCATAATGACAGCCTATTTAAGGATTAAGTTTTACTAGTAAATCAGGCTGCGTAGTTGGCACTGAATAACTGCTGCTGTTGTAGATGATTGGAGCAAATGAGCTGAATGCTGTTTGAACAATAACCTTTTGTTTAATTAGACTTGGAATATGAAATCTTATATGGCGGGTGGTTAGCTTAATCTCTGCCATCCAACAACATCATCCATACTGGTGACATGTCTTCTTTGGATGTCCTAAGTCATATAACATATATACAGGGAGGAGTAATTTATGTGGTTTTAAAACTGTAACACAGGAAAAAAGAACGTAGAAGCAGTCAAATAGAGGAAAATCTTTGATATCCGTATGAACGAATTCCTGTGTTTTCTGTAGTGAAAGATATTTGTCTACATATTATGGGCAAAGCATGCCTATAACTTTGTCTCCAACATGAAAGGAATTTCTGAATAGCATTTCAAATTCACTGAGGTGTGGTTTCTTTTTCATTTCATTTTGAATAATTGCTTTTGTAAAACTGGAATTGAAGTCTTTATCCATCATGTTAAAATGTTGATCTAGTACTAAAGCAACTCCACAGTTGTATATGGCCAATATTGAGAGTACTGGGCAAAAAGGAAGGCACAATGTGTTTTGCACCCTCTACAGAAGTGTGGCCTCTATCGGTAGCGTTTTAGTTCAGACAACACTTTTTTTAGGCTTTTTGTTGTTAAGGACTGTCAAACAATATGAAAACAAAAGACTGTAAGGAAGCATGCATTGTTCCTCTCATCTCTGTACAGAAGACAGTGCACCACATTGCAGCAGCAGGCTGGTGGTACTGAAAATAAAGCACGCATGCTTTGCCTTTGAACAGAGGAAGGGCTGTATCAGCTGTTGAGATGCGGTAGTGCTCAGTGTCCCTTTGTACTAGAAGGCACCAGCAGTGTGAATGAAAAGAACTAGCTGTTAGAAAGGTGACCATGCTGCTTAGAAACGTCAGGTTTTCCTACAGTGTTCAGGACTATATCTATGTTCACCATTTAACAACTCCAGCGCAACTTTTTACACCTTGTTGTCTTCCATGCCGGGCAGAACTCAGCTGACAGGGTATTCACCAGATGTGAATCACCTTAGCTGTAAAACTCAAACTTGCTATTGAACCCTGTGTGTAAAGATAAACAGGGGCTGAGCACCAATGAGATCATCCGCTTGCAAAACAAATACACCTGCAAGTCAGTCACTGAATTCTATTAGTATTAACAAAAATGTAAGACAAAAAGAAGTGCTATAGGAGTTGCGCCTAGTATTTATGAAGCCTGTCTGCTGACTTGAGCCTTTTGCATGACGTGATCGTTTCTACAAAAGTTTTGTATCTTCTCACATGGTGACTGAACGGAAGACTAACCTTGCTCTCGAACCTTGGTTGCGTGCATTACAGCAGGATACACCTTTTTCCACACAGGAGACTGAAAAATGTATTCTGGGAGGCAAATTTTACGGAAGGGTCCTTTGGGATAGGATCTGGTGATCTGAACTCCAAACCCCTTTCTAGTATGCTACTTTAACACAGACACCAAGTCTGGAAACTCAGTATGTCTTTGCTTAAGTCTTATGCTATTAAACTACGTAGGGGTGTGTGTGTAACCATCTCAGGTAGGCTCACAACCTCATTTCTATTGCACTTATCTTTTCTATTGCTTGCTGCATGGTTGTGTTGTCTGTCATATTTAAGTGATAGTCCGTTCATGTCGGTGAATGCCTAGCTTACCTGTTGGCAGTGTCTGCAATGCTTGCAGTCATTCCAACAATGAACTACGTGCCCATACCTTGTGAGATAGATCCTTCCAGCACAGGCCATGGAGCTGAATTCAGACCTTCCCCTGAATTTGCCCATTTTTCCATCTGTAAAATGGGGCCAGTAGGGGCATTTGAGAATTATGGAGCCGAAAGTGACATTTTACTGGAATTCTCAAACAGTTGGCATTTGCAAAGTTTCATGCTTGCTGAATTCAGGATGATGCTTTGAAACCGGCCTCCCCACTTCTTTCAAAGAGAATTGTGGAAAATCTCCATCAATTTTCAGGTGTCTGACTCTCTGGATTGCACCTAAATCCAGATGTAATGCATGTGCAATGGCTTATATGCCATTTTTTTATTTTGTGTAAGAGGAGGAATGGAGAATGAAGGATATGTCTTTAAACTTACTAAATTTATTTATTTATTGTCTGTAAAAAGAAGTAGGGAAGCATTCCTGTTGGCTGATGTGCTATAGAATTTTATATCTCTTCAAAGTATTATTTTTTTGTTCAAATGTACTTGATGTTTTCACTTTAAGTATTGCCTTACTGCTTCGGTGGATCGTGGTGTGCATTCCAGAAAGGCTCGGGGTGATGCGAGAACTCCATATGGGAGGGTCACGAGAGGTATTTTGACATCCAGAGCAGGAGCATGCAGTGGTTTTAAGTTGGAGGAGTAGAAAGAAATGAGAGCAAAATTGCAGGCAGGTGGCAATTACAAAAGGGCTTGGACATAAAATCCTAAGAAGTCCAAAATGAAAATGCTGAGACAGGACTACGTGAGAAGTTGAGTTATTTCCAGAGATTTTAAGCTGCTCATTGTTCGGGGTTTTCAGTTTCCCTCCTCCTTTTATGAACATCCTGGCAGATGTCTGAGCCAGTTCATTGAGATCTGGACCTCTGTCTGAACAGCACAAATTGGAAGTGCACATGTGCTTGCTGCTGGTTTCTTGAAACCCCTTAGAGCATTTCTGCAGTTATTGTAGCAAACTAATGGAGTCCTGTAATCCCGTTTTCTGCATGAAGATAGTACTGTGTTCATCGCTCACAAATACTGTAAGGGGAGAAAGAACAATTTAAGGATTCAAAAGCCACTCTTATCAAGACATTTGAAGACATGAAAGTGTCCCTGACTATTTCACCATAGATCTTTATTGCATATTTGTGGTGGGAAGAGAGAAATATTTTCTTCAAGTATTTTCTAGTGATTGCAACAGGGTGTTCTGTGCTTATTCCCACAAAAGAATTAAACCTCAGGTGCTATAATCTGCAAAGGCAACGAGAGAGCTGCACAGGGTGGCTGGTGGAGCCTGGCTACCCTGTGACGTTTTCCTTTGGATCCTTTTTGACGCACAGCGTCTGTACTACCTTGGAGCTGTAGCTTGGGTGGGTTGGACCCACATTGTTCCACGTACTGTGCAAATACCGGTACAGGGTGATGTTTCTGTTAAAAGCACGTGTAGGTAGCTACTGCCATGAGCCGTGGGGATGGGGAGCAGTGACAAGTCGTGCCTGCTGAGCCGTGCTGTGGTAGCTGCCGGGAGGGCTCTGCCCTTCAGCGCGGAGCCGGGGCCGGGCTCGCTCCCACCCGCAGAGCGGTGCGGGGCGCGGCTGGCCGTGGGTAGCGGCACCCCCCAGGCCACCCTCCCGAGCCCGCTTTGCGGGTCAGAGCAGGACCCGTGGGGACGGGGGATTGTCGAGGGGAGCCCTTCTGTCCCGAAGAGGGAGAGGCCGCGCTGGTGGAAGAAACATCGAGGGTGAGGTAACCCTTCACTGGGGGTACCGGGCCACCCCTGGCGTCCTTCCTCCGGGTGCCGACAGGACCGCGCCCCGGCCGCCTTGCCAGCGAGCTGCGGAGGTGCGGCCGCGCTTCCCGGGGCCCGCTCCACCGGCTGCGGCCCAGCCTTGCCGACACGGGCGGGTCTGCCTCGGGAGCGTCGG
>NW_008794173.1:3608815-3615742 GCF_000699145.1 Aptenodytes forsteri | reverse complement strand
CGGCCCGAGGATGCGCTGCCTCAGCTGATTGCAGCTGGCTTCTGCCCTGCTCCCTCCATGCCCCGCTGCGGACCGCTTTGTCCGAGGACCGGGGCAGACCATGGTCCAGCGCTTCAGCCTCAGGAGGCAGCTCTCTAAGGTGGGTCACGTCTGCAGCCGTGCCGTCCACCGCGTTGTTGGATATCGGCAAAACTGGTCGCCCGAGGTGGGCGAGTCCGTGTGGAGGAGGCAGCCTCTTTTGTTCTCGTCTCTTGGAGACACAAAGGGGTTCTGTTTGCTGTTGGGCTTTTTGGTGGTTTAAGGCAGAATGTCTATTAGTAGGTAGAGGTTTTGTTCCTTGAACACTGCAGTTATCGTGTAGGTTTTTGGGAAGGCTGTGGCTTCCTTACTTGGTTTAATCTCGGGACTGAAAGAAGGGGGTGTATGAAAAAGGGGAGCAGAACTAACAGTTGTGCCGATATGCAGGTGTACAAGATAGTTGCCTCTGACGGTTACTTAAACATGTGCTATATACTGGCTAGAATGTCTTTAGTAGTTGGGAATATGAATTGTCCCAGCGACACACCTGGAAAAACAGGAGGAAAGCTTGTCCTCCTCTCTTTGAAGTGCTCAGCAGCGCTTGCTGTTAATACAGTATTTAAGAACAAAGGAGTTGCTGTGAACAGGTTTTGCTGTTTAATAACAACGTGTTCTAATTCATTTCAAGCAGCTGCCTTAGAGGAGAGAATAGTTAATCTATGCAGTTTTGTCACTGAATCAATCCAATGCATGTAGAAAAACATTTGGAAAAAATCAATCCATGAATAAAAACGAGGCTGCGTAGTGCACTACAGGTAAGAACACTTCTACAGAGCTGCCAGCACAGCCCTGTTCTTGCATCTAACCATTCCCGTTGAGCAGACTTGGCTCTGGACATAGGAATTACAGTATTAAATGGACACTTAAATGGCAAGCTGAATTTTCACTTTACATTTAAGCTTCCCCCCCAGCATGTGTGCATATGTGTGTGCTTGTAAAGGTTTTAAAATGCAGTCATCAAAATTTTAAAATGCTCTTATCAGCATTTAAAATAGGTCAGAATTCACATCCTGCAGACTGTCTTGGGAAAAGCTGTGGCTTTGCAATAAGTTAATATCTTTCTTATTTATTTGTGATTTTGTGAGTATCTCCTCATCTTGAAGAAATTGATATGGCCATTTCAAGGGGGTGTGAAAAAGTGAAACTTGCATCTTTTAGCAGTTTACCTTGTTCCATGTCAAGAGCTGTGCCTGCAAGCAGTAGAAATCTCTACAGGCACTACAGAGTTTAATCATCCCCTCAAGAGACTTGATCTGGTTAGTAATGAACTTCGTATCTAAGCTCTGTTTCTATGGGGCAGCCAAAATAGCTTTACATGAACTCCTTTGGATAACTTCATTTTAATTCTTATCAAGGCAGGCAGGGTGATTTGGAAAAATGTTTACACTGATTTTTTTACTATAGGAGAACTGTTTCCAATTTGTTTTTCTAGCTCTCTCTCCATTTTTGTGTTGTCTGACACAATTGCGTCTTGCATTGAATTAGCTCTGGTTGAGTCAAGCCTACTTTAAACAATTGTCTAGCCTTGACAGCTTCTTAACTTTGTTTTAATTGTAAAAGATGCACAACTTTTACAGTATGATGAACTGAAGGAAAAAAAGAGAGCTTGGTCTGTGTTTACCAAAATAAAAAGTGTAGTTGTATGAAGGAACAGTCAAAACAGATTGTGTTTATCTAGGTTTGGATGTAGGATGAGAACTTCATCTCCCTGTCTCCTTGCTGCTCTTTAGAATGGGATTGGGAAGTCCCTTTGTGTTTGAGTCTTTGGGGGTGGAGGGGAAGGGGTAACAAATGGTGTTATAAACCACTCCATCATCTACTGGAGGGAAACTATAGAAAAGACATAGAATTTTGCTAATATATTCATCAGCCAAAATGTAATGACTGCCAGACTATATAAAATAAAGCAGTACTTTATTAATATTTCTTGTGCAAAAATCTTGATTCTTTCATGGTTGCTGACTTAGACTTCAAAGTTGGCAAATGTCCGTGTAGGACCTGGAGCACCTGCTCCCAGGATGTATTCACTTCTTGGGTGAAATAGGACGTTGTTAAACGGTGTGCCTGTGTTACTCAGCTGCAAGGTCAAAATTCCAGTTTCTAACCATATTTAATGGTGGAGGCTTCAAACAGAATGTGACTGTGCAGATTTGAGAGCTACAAACTGAAAAATGCTGCCACCAGTGCATCTAAAACATGAGCAAAGAAAATGTAGGACTTCATGCAGGAAGGAAAAATATGGCTTTGTGATACGAGCCTCAAATAGCTGGTTTCCCTTTCCAACATGGTTATTTGCACTGCATGGCTCTAATCAAATCCTTTAAGCTCTCCCAGTCTCTGTCTTCCTTCTATGAATGGGGCTAATGCCTTTCTCTTATTTACGTAATGGCTGTCAAATTTTGAAATACTGTTCTGGGGAGAGCTGTATAAGCACTTAACTGTATACTAACTTATGAAATGTTTGCATTTGATAACCCATTTGTATCAGGAATTTCAGAAAGTTTTACCCAGGCTTATCTTCAAGTGTTACTCCTTATTTCACATATACCAAATCAGTATATGTGTATACTAAAACTTAGTATTTGTGGGTTACTGCTTGGTTTCTGTGTTAGTTTGCCAACTTAAATGTCTGTAACTGTTAAAAATTTGAGTCATAAATTATTGCACCTTTACTGTTAAGACTTAAAGGCAAAATATTTGATGGCTTTTGGATTAGTTCAACAAATGTCTTCCCCAGGCCAAACTCAGATTGTTCACTTTGTCGTCCCGTCCCCCCCTTTTTTTTCCCCCTCCTCCCTAAGTATCCAAAGTGTTTTCCAAGTATTTTGGTTCAAACCACTCGCCATCCTTGGTGGGCCTGCAATTACTGTCACCCAAGACCTCAAGAAGTGCTGTTGCTGCTGTGTTTAGTTGGGGAATCCCCTCACTCTTGGAGTGATAGTACAAAACTGTATCCAACTTTTACTCAGCTTGATTTTGTCCAGATGTTTTAGCTGGGTTTATGAAAGGAAAATAATGGAGATAAACTGAACTGTATTTGAGGAAGTTTTTCTAAGTTAAAATGCATACCCTTTCTTTTAAAGGTTCTGCTCTTCCAGAAGAGATTCAGGTGAGCCAAATAGTGCTTTCATATATGGCTGAAGTTTTGACTAGAAAAGGCCAGGTTCAATTTCAGGAAAGAAAAGGCCAAAAAAAGTATTTTTTTGTGAACTGTGATGATACTTGGTTCATTTAACCAGTATGTTAATTGTTAAAAATTTCGGACTGGACTATTTTGCTCTGAAGCACTATATGGGTTTATTAGCATCTGAACTGTCTCTGTGTTGTCACTGATGTGGACTGAGTTTATTTATGGGAGAGGAACTTCAGTGGATTATGCCGAAATAGCCTTGGAATACTTTTACTTGACCTACAAGAAGTTCCTGCTACCCTGTCTAAAGGTTATAGCGGGTGAATGTGCTATTGTGCTGACAGCAGTCTGTGCTCCTCCTTGTCATTGATATAGGTAAAGTTTCTTCCAGCAGTGCCTCCTCAGCTTCCTCTGGGTCACACTTCTCTTGCATCACATTTGATCTCAGGCAGAGACGACCCTGCACTTGATGTCATACCCCAAGTGATTTGCTCCTCTACAGCTCTGTTTGTTACCCAGTGTTGATGAATCGTTTCCTTTATTCTTTATGCTGTTGACCTTGTATTTTTGTGGGTATAGGGTCATCAATGGGAGCACCTATCTACAGATAGAAATTGTTTGGTAAAGGTGAATGTAGTATAAAATAACTTTTTTAGCAATCTAAACTTACTATGAACAGACATGGACTAATACATAATATTAAAGCAATTAACCCCTTAAGACTGTCCCTTAAACTGTCACCTAAAGACGTTCCTGTGCAGAATCATGATGCTTGGGATTCAAGAACTGTTTGTCTCGGAACAAAAAAGGTAAATAACGGTCTTTGCTAAGTTCTGTGGATTTCCAGAGCACATTGCTTGAATTGTTCATGGCTATAGCCGCCTTTTTTGTGTCTGCCTCTGTCTTGAGGAGAGAAAGTCCCTAAAGAAGCTTGTGATGCGAAATAAAATTACTCTGTCCTTTCTCAAGTCAGTAAAACAGTTACCCAGGAAGTTAAAAGTAGAGTGACTTGATACTTCTGAGCTCTGGGGCCAGTTATTGTGTGGCTATTTCCCGTCTATCAGTGTTCTACATGGAAAAAATGCATTTATTGGTAAGATCCGCTATTGGATGTGCTCAGCTCTTAAGAATTTTTTCCTATCTGGAGTAACCTCGTTTTTACAGGAGCATGTTTTATTGGTAAACCCTTGCCAAACATATCAGGCTGTGCTAACCAGTTTATAAGGGCAGAGCTCTCCTACTATTTCATATTCAAAGGAGAATTTACGTTTAGCAAAGATATGGTACTGATTCCACTTTCATAGCTAAAATGGTCAAAAGGTGGATGCTTCTGTCTGTCTAGCCTACTTGGTTTTTATGATATAGAGCATCAAAAATCCTAGCTATGTTCAGAGTGCATCTCTTCACTATTAAAATATATAAAATAATAGCTCTCATTGAGTTCTCAGTAAAACTGTTCATAGAGCTGATATCTGATGTAGCTTGGCTACAGTTAATAGTGAGGGAGAGTAAGAAGTAAGAGGAGGGTTTGGAAATGTGATGCATTTCAACTCTATTCTCATGTTGAATAGAGCAGCAAACAAACAGTTTTCCTCTGGCTCTTCAAATTCTGCACTGCTCACTGAATTTAAGTAACATAATTGTACCTATGGCTGAGCGAAGCCAGCTGGATGGTTCGATCTAATGGGACCTTCAGGGGGTAGAAGGACACATAAATACCACATCAGTTGCTCAATGGTAGATTACCTTTAGATTACCTTTTTCTCGTGGTAGATGTGATGCAGCTTGAAGCAACTTGCTGTTTGGGGGAACTGATAGAATGTCACTCACCTTCACAGCAGACTTTCTGGTGTGCTGCAAGTCTGTCCCTGGCATACTTCACCATAACTCATGCATGTGCACTCCCTCGGGTCAAGTAGGGGATTAGCTTATCATTCTTAGTGCAAAGGCAGTTGTTCAGAAATTTCCTGTTGCTCCTGATGGAAAGGTAGGTTTGCTTGTGTTGGCTGTTTTGAGTTCCCTGTTGTAGACAAGCCAACTGGAGCATCTCAGAGTATTACTCCTCATGTTATTTAGTTTTGAATCCGTTCCTGTACGGATACTTTGTAAGCTACTGGGCAAAAGGCTTGTCTAAACAAAGCTGAGAAGTGGTGGGATGTCAACAAGTCTCCAAGAATTGCTGGCCATGCTGGTGTTGAAGGAGTACTGGCAGTGATTAGAAATATCATGAACTTTTCTAGGCAAGGTGGGTCCCTCAAGAAGGGAATGAGCTTCCACTGCATCATCTTGCTTGTAGGAACGTGAGGGAAAATGTTGCAGAGCTAGCACCATCTTACGAGAGGAAAAGGAGCTCCTGGCACTCTGTTTTAAGAAGTAGGAGTAACAGGTTTCATGAGGAGTTTGTCCTGTCTCAGTGTAACAGCTTCATGCCTGAATAAATGCCATGACAATGCAGAGATAAAACAGATATGAAGCATCTTCCCACATTGGTGATTAACAGGGTATGTGAGCCTACACCTGCAGAGATATTAGAGGTGGGACTAGGGACTTCTCTTTATGAAAAAACATTACTAATAATCCAGAATTACCCATATACATGCCAGCTGGGGGTCTGGTGAATTGCATGTGATGGCTTGTTGCCAAATAGATTTATGATGTTAAAGGATGTAAACACAGACTACAGATGGAATGCAGCTTACATAAATGCATCTTTCCTTTTATTAATGAAATTCCACAGCTCGTGGCAGTTTGCTCTGCAGAATATCTACATACTTTATAATAGGTGCTTACATGGGGCCCGGTAGCAATAACAATTGGAATTTCCTACCAGCAGTGATCAAAGGAAGCATTACAAGTGTTGGCATCTTAACTCTGAATTAGTTACCTTTAGGGGTCCTTTGTAGAGATTTTGGCTTGTGTAGTATTTGCCCCTCTCCCCTCAATTCCCTGTAATAAACCAGCTGGCTTCTTCCTCAGCCAGTACTTCTTCAGAGGCAGAGAAGAGTTTGCTCTCATTTTGCAAATCTTTCCATTCTGAATGTGACAGTCGATGATAAAAACGCATATGTAAACTAGGTCCTTTTCAGAAAGGATAGAAAAGCTTTTATGCTGGAGGAAGGCCTCAGAAGTTTAGGGGAAATGAAATAACGGGAGCAAGAGAACTTGAGTTAGTTTTCAACACTCGCATGACATCCAGTTTGGGACTCCCTGTCTTGACAAAGGATGCAGCAACAACCTCCAAAATAATTCTTATCAGAGATAAATCACTGGAGGTTTCATTCAGAGGATTTTGGTTGTTCAAAGATGGGATTTGCCTGTTCTGTTGGTCAGATCTGCTCAGTTTTCCCAAAGGCATCCCTCGGAGGCGGCTGTCTGCTGTGAGGTGAATTGAGTGTTGCAGTCCTGTTCCTACCAGACTGTAACTGCATCATAATACACTTCCATGATGGGCACATGAGTGCCTGACTTGAATAATAACAGTTCTAGAGTATCTTTTCACACCATGGATTTCATATTTGGGATTATCTTTAAGATAAATTAACAGGTAGTAGGGCACCTCCATGAGTTATCTCTCCATTAAACTGATTTCTGCCTTTGGGGCTGTTATTCTAGCTTCCGTCAAGGTAAACACAGTGTTTGTTTCAGGAAGAGAAAGATGCTCAGCATGGTGTGGTTTCGACTGGAGACTTTACCCCCCCCCCCCCCCCCGCCCCCCGCCA